>NW_015150811.1:292665-350214 GCF_000732505.1 Cyprinodon variegatus
GTATATAGCCCACCCTGATAATTTGATTGGCCCGCCAGATATTGTGCGAGCATACTCGCGCTACTACTGAGCAATGCCAGACCGAACTTCCCGACCTCAAACGTTGTGGGCGGGACTAAGTTCGGAATGGCACCCAGGCTAGAGATGCGCCTCATGCCAAGGAACAATTCATTAAAATGTTGATAATGATCCAGATCATGTACAGGTTTTAGCAATAGGTGTAAGACACAATATGGGGGAAATGTGCTGCTTGGCGGAGATCCGTGCTCCCTAAGCGATATATGATTATTATTTTTGAAATATTTGTCATAATTACCTCCAACTACATGGCTTAGAACACCATCCTTCTTTTATGACCACTCTCAAACACACCAACCAATAGAACATGCAATCTGTGTATTCATTAAGGCAGATCCAATCTGGTTTTTCCAATGTCCAATTATTAAATGCTCAAAAAATACTTTTTGCTTTGGAACATAGCCCCCTTGTTTGGAGTCATTGATAATCAGGCCCTTAAATTCTTTTTACTTTTAAAATAAAATTACCTAACTAGATAACATTTTCTTTATTCCAGCATGAGAATTACCCTAAAAATACATCCAGAGCTACATTAGAATAGCTTGAATCAAAGTATGTATCTGTGTTTGAATGATTTACTAGATCCAAACCATACAGAGGTCACTTCCTTTTCTTTTGTTGCTCGTAATCTCTTGAAAAATAAGCAAAAATAAGCCTTTCATTTGTATTTTATGTTCAATAAGCTGCAGGAAAAGTTCAAGTATTTTCATTCAGATAAGATCAAACAGGATTTTTAGTGTAAACATTGTTCATTAGAATACAGATGTTAATGGATTAATACAATGAGATAAAGTGAACAATTAAAGCTCTATTTATTGATTGTATAATACATTATAAACTGCTATGAGATTATAAGGCCACATCCTATCCATTGTAAAAGTTCTAATGCAGGTTGAAGATGAATGTCTTACATGCTGCCTTTCAGGACAAAAATTAGAAATAAAAACATGACGAGACAGAAAGTCAAACAGATTTTTTTAATAACAATAATAATTAAAATGTAATTTGTTGTTCACTTACACAATGATTATCAATGGCATCGGACATTATTTCAAAATGGCAAACTTTGATTTTAGTCTCCCCACAACAGAATCTATGTCCCAGTTCTTTTCTCCAGGATCACCCTTTGGTGGTCATTAAACCAAAAGAACAGAAAATAATAACAACAAAAAACAAAAAAAAAAAATAAAATTTTTTTAGAGCTTTTAGTTATAATAAGAAGTTTCCTGTGAGAATGTTTATATTCTAAGTTGGCTACCTCTTACTGCCCAGCAGGCAGCTTTTGGACTGCGGTGAGTCAAACTTTAGTTAGTGCCACTCTACAGCAGCAGCACACTGTGAGCAAGACTTGGCCAACTAAAGACTGCATTTACTTCTTCCCTTAACCAACACATCCTAGTTCTTTCTGGCTCACCAAGGTTCATTTTGCACTACATGTTAAGCATGAAGAAAAAACAGGATTGGATGACAGTCATAGCAGAGAAGTGCTTGCTTAAATGTTCACACCTCGTGAATTTTATTCACATTTTGTTATGACATAAAAATTAACATATATTATAGGGGTTTATGTGATAGAACAACAGAAAGGAGTGCATAATGGTAAAGTTTAGAAATAGAAACCAGAGAAGTGTAAGAAGGGATTCTCCTCTTCCCTCTCTGTTCTACTGGATGTGGAATCAGCACATATGCTCTGCGTTGCTGCTCTAGCAGGTCATCAGCTAAATAGTTACCAACTTCTTAACATTAACTTCTCTGTCACTGTTTATTTTCATACACATTCCCTGATAAATTCTTAAAAGTGTTTTATGCTTTTGTATTAAGCCAAACTTAAAAAACCAACAACAGCTTAAAGACTATTAGGGTATGTTGCAGATTTGCATTACTAGAGGCTGATTTGTTAAGGATCAGTTAAAAAAAAAAGTAGTTACCAACTATTTAAGATTAGGGCAAAGATTCTGTCATGGTCCTGGTTTAAGTTTTCACTGTCACGGTTGGGTTCAGGTTTTGAGGACCCAAATGCAGAGTTGAGGAGGCAGAGGTTAGTTATTGTAGATTTAATTAAATAACTAAGGCAAAAATCCAAAAACTAAAGTACAAAATGCAAGGAACCAAAAACCAGAGGAACTTCACAGGGAGGGTATATATAGGAGACAGAACAAAGACAGGACTAATGAGCTGACTGGGAGCAGGTGTGAACAAAGGATTCCAGAAAGGAGCTCGGGAAAATGAGACCAACACATGAGGACAACAGAGGGCAATCAAGAAATACCTAAGAACTCAAATACATCCAGAAAACACAATAAAATAGGAATTAAACCAATAAAACTAGAAAACAAAGAAAAACATGGATCAAAATGAAAAGACTTAGCTCCAACTGATGCTAAATGAATCAACCTCTAGTGCAAATCTGCAAGAGACATACTCAGAGTCTTTGAGCTGTCGTTGATTCAAAAATCTCAGGTTAATACAAAAGCATTTTTAACACTTTTAAGATTTTATCAGGGAAAGAGTATGAAGGTAAAGTACACCTTTACTGTTATGCAGTAGTTTTTGTCAATATGTTACATGAAAGAATATACAGGTAGGAGTACATTACAATATAATGAAGATGGTTTCATAATGAAAACATATAAAGAGGTACTTTCAGTTAAAAATACTCTGGACATACCAATCCCAAATTCATTAACCAGAACCATGCTCAGATGTCACTGCAATGTCATAAATGTTTTGGAAAGTATTTGGAGAACTTTTTTTGTATTGTTGATTTTTTTTGGCTTTAGCTTTGATCAAACTGAGGCAGACATGCTCTTTTGCATACATAATTTTAAGTTACAGAAAGATTTTAGTCATCAATGCTATGTTCAAGGTATAAAAATACCTAAATAGGCTTTCCTTTTCTTTCTTCTCTCAGCCATATGCACTGGCCATGTTTTGATTTAAGCCTCAAAGAGTCAGGAAGAGAAGATGCGCTTTACTGGTGATCAGAAGAGCTCTGATTTGGCTAAAATAGCTCTGGGACCTGGTGAAACAGTTCAAAGCCCCTATTTCAGCACACACATTGTGGAATTTAATTCCCCTAAATGGACAAAAATTAACTATGGTTATAATTGGTATAATAATTCCCTGAAACCTAATAAGAACAATCCTAATTTAAATGCTCTAGATAGTATAGAAAATTACTAGATTTGACTATTTCAAGTTGTGGAAATCGTTAATAAATACTAATTATTAAAGCCATCTAACAAATTACAAAATACATTATACAGCTCTCAAACAGAGGATAAATTAAAACAAATTAAATCAATTACTAAGCAATTTCACTTCTCATTAGGAAGATAAGTGACATGGCTTAACATTGAGGTTTTTGGCACTATAATAGCTTCCAAGAGATTTTTCTAATTTTCCATCAACCTCCTTTAAATGTAATTGGAGTTTAATTAATACTCTGCTTCATTTTTATATATATAATAAAAAGCAGCTCTTTAAAGCAGCATGCTAACACTGAATCAATGAAAAACCAGCAGCCTTAACTTCAAGATAATCATCTTTTAAAAATCAGAAGCAGTCAATTTCTGTGTAGAGTTTAATAAGCACTTCCACAGAAATTCTGAAGTAAAACAGGCTAATAAATTCTGCACACTTACTAGAGAGAATTTAACTCATTCCACTTCTCTCCCAATAAGTTTATGATAACTCATCATCATTTTCCTTTGATCAAATTAAAGCCTGAATATTGCCACTCTGATGAGCGCCAGTTCAATTATAGTTTGAGGATAAATCTAAGCTTTAAACAGACTGGAACACAGCATTCAGCCGTAATTTATATGTTGATGAGCAGTTGTTGTGAGAGCAATTTATTTCTCTGCTCAGGTCATTTGCAGCAGGAAAAACAACGATTCACATTTGCTCACAAGTGGGTAAAGTCTTGCAATGGCTAAAGTCTGTAATCACAGCAGATAGTTTTGATTATCTCGATGGAGCATTGAGAGGGTAAACATTGCTTTTATAGACAAAATATAATCTATTTATATAGCTTACACTACTGAAAGTAGACTGGTCAGGGATATTAATGATTGTCCCATCAGATTTTTCCCATGGCAGTAATTCAAAGGAGATCATCTGTGTGTGAATAATATAAAACAATCAAACAAGTGTTTCTTTAATTTTCTCAATGTTTACTTTTGCATTTAAATAGAAGAAAGCAGTAAAAAAGTAATTTTATCAAGCATAAATCCACATTTTCGAAACATAATCCTGCAACGATCTGTTACACAAGCTCATAAAATGACTCGACACCTACAGTATCTCATTTTCATACACATATTTAAGGTAAATTAATAGATACAGCCTCCTTCCTTATCCCTATTATAAATTTACCATATAGTCTAAACTCCTTGTTGCCCTCTTTCTTTACAACATAACTTTCTTGGGTTTTCATTGCACATAGATGAGCGTTATGATGTTCATAAAGTGTCTTAATTGAATAAAGTCAAGACTAAAAAACAGCAACATTTACAAAAATACTATTTCTAGATGCTATAAGTCAACCTCAAAGCCTTGAGTTTTGTTACTTTTACAGCCTGGAGCAATATTTATCCAAAGTCTTCAAGTAGAGCAACATTATATGCATCTTTTCATGTAATCAAAGGTTTGAATCTTAGTGTCTTAAACCTGAAGAGGCTTATCTTATGGTACTTAGAAGTTGATCATTGTGATACTGGTTTTATTGCAAAAAACTATAAATCACTGAAGGGTTAGTGTGCAAAACAATTAAGATAAGTGTTTGAAATGTATACCTCTGTATATAATGAACCTAAAATATCTGTCAGTTTTTTTCCATTTTTAATAACTTCTCAATCATATTCTAGTTAATTCTATGCAATTGTAGTCCTGTTAAAATTGCTTTGAATAGATACTTAGTTTCAAAATATTTTTTGCAACTTTTAAGTGTATATAACTTAAAAAGAATAAACAAAAGTTTTTTGGTTTTTTTTCCTGAATAATGAATGTTTTTTTTTTGTTAAAAAGAGCATAGGGAGAAAATACACAAACCCTACCTAAATGCAGGGGAACGAGAGCATCATGAGCTTTACTAGATGGATGTACAATAATAATCTAACATAAACAATTACAGCATCGATCCAAATTACCCTCACAAGAATGTTCATTATCATAATTACATGATAGCGTTAAATGGAGCATCCAAAACACATCTTTCCAGGTGTGTTCTGACAAATTGCACAAACGGATGTCTAAGTGGTGTTTACACAGTAAACGCAGATCTGTTATCCTGAATCATAGCATCCTAATAAACAGGCAGGGTACATTTGCTCCATAGTCTCAGCTCTCACTGTAACAGAGGTGCAAATAGGCTTTTTGTTTCTGCCTACTCCTTCTGGGCATCACTTGCAATATTGTGAACCTTTGCGATATATGTAAAACTAAATAAATCAGACATGCATCACTCAAATAAATAATATAAAATCTGCTCACATGCAGATATGAGAAGTGGAGGTTTTTTAAAATGGATTCAAATGGCAGCAGAGCCTCAGGAACGATCAAGCATCAGACAATTAATTCTTCAAAGTTATTTGTTAGTTGTGTGTAGCACAAACAAGTTTTCAATTTCTTATTTGGATGAGTTTCCAAAGTTTCTGTTTCAATTTAAGCTTTTAAACTTTTTTTTATTAAAAGGTTAATTCCCTTATTGTAGAAAATCAGGACTACATTTTGTCCTCTTTAGCTTAAAATCTAAAACGCTGGGGCTGGACTAATATAAAAACAACATTTTACACCTTGGGTCCACCCAGGGTCTTTCCGCATGGAGTTTTCATGTTCTCCCTGAGCATGCTTTGGTTCTCTCTGGTTACTCCGGCTTCCTCCCACAGTCCAAAAACATGACTGTTAGGTTAATTGGCTTCTCTAGATTCTCCTTAGGTGTGAGTGTGTGTGTGAATGCTTGTTTGTCTCTTTGTTTGCCCTGGGATAGACTGGCGACCCGTCCAGGGTGGACCCCTCATATTGACAGCTGGACAGAGGCACCAGCATCCTAGCAAACCCCCAGCAGGGATAAGCGTGACAGAAAATGGATGGATGGATATTTTACCCCTAACTTTAACCTTAAACATAAGCCTTGGATCCTAAATATAATAGAGTTTGCTGCCCAGTTGATATGTGTTATATAAGAGTTATAAATAAGACAGACAGCCTGGATACACATGGTGAACATCTGACTAACAGATTGTAGAATGCTTACCCCAAACATTTTAAAAGTGTTTAGCCGATCTGTGATCTTCGTGAGAGCAAACTGGTTCATCACATGCCTCCCCTGTGCAGAAAGTTAATGGTCTTTGCTAAACTGAACCATTGTCAGACCTAATGGAGAGATTGGGGTTTTACACAAAGACAATTCAATAAGACCCTCTCTCTGAACTAAAGCCTATGTCATCACCACGTCATCAAATCAACCTAAAAGCCCAAAAGCCTGTTGAAATAATGCAGGAAAAAAACAAGAGACACAAAATCAGGATCAACTGACCTTTTAAAGTGAGATTGCAAGGACCGGGACTGTTAGTCTTTTTTTTTTGTCCATTCAAGGGGTTTAAAATATGTATTTATTTTTTTCACCAGCTAAATAGATGAGCATGTCTGGATTAGAGAATGTTGAAGTACAGGGATTATCAGTCCAATTTATTAGAGTGTATCTAAGAAAATGAGTCAAAGTGGAAAAAAAAAAACTGTTGAAACTTATGTCCAATTTAATTTTGATAAAGAGCTTAATGCCTTCATCTGCCAAATAAAATCAATTTGATCTAAATGGTGCATTACTTCAAGTATAGTATCAACTACATCATTTATAAGACTTTAAACACTATAGTATTTAGAACCAAGGTGTACTGTTTAGTTTTTTAAAATAATTTATTAATAACCTTTGTACATGGTCTGCATTATAGAGCCAATAAATTACAAACCAATCTGTCAGAGATGAATCCTTGTTTCCTGCAGATGCAGCAACACGTCACCCATGAGGCTCCCGTGCTGAAGCAAGCTTTTTGTTTCATCCCTGAACCTAATCTGAACTCTTTCATGACAGCAGCAAACTAATCATCCCCTCCAATTAACAGCTCACTTTTAATACAGATGCATTATTCCTTCTTATTTTCTATTTAATTGATGGCTTCTCCAACTCATATTTCTTAATACAACTATCCATATCTGAGTGAAGATTTTCACTGTAAATTGGCAGTTGTAGTCTGAGTGTTCCAAAAAAAGAAGTGTTAAAATGCAAAACAACCAAAAATGCAGGGTTAAAGTCTTCTCCATAAAAAACTATAATCATTTGTTTCTATTTAAAGTAATAAAAGGTATTAACCTGAACCAAATCTTTCAAAAACTATTCTTATACGTGTTTCTCATTGTTTGGGGCTTTAGTGTTTCACATACCAGAAGGTACCAGCTGACAGTGCTGCTGCTTGATGCCCCCTGCTGGTCTGGAGGCAACAAGGAAAAACATTAACAGCTTGACGTTCTGAAAGCAAATTAATTTTTTTATACTGCATGTGTTCGAATTGCATGCACACAAAATCATTCCTAACAGAACAAAGATCAGCCTTTTACTGATCGCTACTAGTGTATGCAGGACTAAACCTTGACATTATAGCTGTAATGAAAAACTAGACTGTAGATCTTTTGATACATAAAGATGACAACAGCTAAAAAACTGGTCAGATTTAATTCCGACTGCCCTCTCTGAACATGCATATCTTGCATTAAGTACCCTGATCTCAAAAAGCTGTTTCCTGATGGGGGGGTCCTCTAACCAAATTCTGACTAGCCAAAGATGAATTGACTCTACAATAGGGTAATTTGACAGGAATTTTTGATATGTTTGCAAACCTTCAAAACCACCCAAAATCAGGATTCTTGATAAAATAGAAGGAAAGGAAATGACAACAATTTTACTAAAATTTTAAAACATTTCAAAGTATCTGTAGAAACCTGATATGGATTTTTTGTTTCAGGTAACAGGTTGTATGTTGTAAATGTTTTGCAAGCAAAAGTACCGTATTTTCGCGACTATAAGGCGCATATAAACGTCTTTTTTTTCCCTCAAAATGTGCGGCGCGCCCTATAGTGCGGTGCGCCCTATGTGTGTTACTGCGGACGTTGTTGAGACCACCATGAGAATCTTAAAGGGGGAAGTGAGGGGGTGGATTGTGTATAAAAGAACAGCTATGTGCTTTATGCAGAACTCCTCATCTCCTCATTGAGGAGATGATGAAAGAGTGGCTGAGGCAGGTGTATGTAAGGAGACCAGGTGTTTTTTTCCACGCATCACCATCGCTGTTAATCTGTGACTCCATGCGGGCCCATCTCACAGCCAATGTGAAAAACATAGTGAAACAAATGAACGCTGTGCTTGCTGTTATTCCGGGAGGTCTGACAAAGGAACTTCAACCGCTCGAAATCGGTGTGAACCGGCCGTTCAAAGTAATGCTACCTTCACACCGGACGCAGCAAGAACAGCAAAATCGCGTCTCCTGCTTCATTTTTGCTGTTGTACTAGTTAGTTCTGACGTGCGGCTGAAGCAGCTTTGCTGCTCTGGTGCAAAAGTGTGTCTGACACGCGTTGGGCGGAGCTACTCTATCCTTTCTTTGCCTTGCAGCTATATTTGCTGTGATCAGTGGGAATAAAGTAGTTTTAATATGTTTTTAAGTGAGAAAGTCGACCTGAAAACTTAATCATCCAGATTACAATCCCATCTTCCAATATTCTTTCTGTCAGAGCTGCTCAGACCCCCACATACCAGCGGTGCACTGTCAGTAGGAATCCCATTCAACAGCAGTCTCTGGCCGGGTCGCCTCCTCGCGGTTCACCGCGGCGGCTGGTAGGTGTTTTTCATCTAAATTCTGCCGGCAGATTTCTGCATTTTAAGTTAATTTATGCGTCAATAAACTGTTTCAGAGGAGTGATCACAGCACTCTGTGTCATCAGCGATGTGTCTGTCTCATGGCCAGCTCCAAGGTTTGATTAATACTTTGTAATAAATACATGAATAAAACACAAACATACTCAGTTTTGCTCCCACTCTACGTTTAAATACGCAGTAGAGGTATTTAAACGTAGTAGAGGATATGTACCGGTATATAAAACCCGCGCCCTATAATCCGGTGCGCCTTATGTGTGAGTTAAATACAGTAATGGCACACATAACTGAGACTGCGTCTTTTAGTAAGGTGCGCCTTATGATCGTGAAAATATGGGTAGGTTTTTATGTGTGTGCTAATGTTTATCAGCCTTTTTCCTTGTTTTGGGCTCGTTGGTTTCATTATTTTTGACCTATTTTACAATAAGACATCACTTTACACACTACATACTCAATTAAATTTGACTGAATAAAGAGAGTTTAGAAATAGAAATGAGTAAAACATGAGTGATAAAATAAAGTAAAAAAAAAAAGAAGCAGAGTTTAACAAAGCAAGATTTTTAACCTATCAAACCAACCTTCCTTGTACAGGTATCAAAGAGGAATTAGAATAAAAGTCTCTAATCTAATCAGTTAAAAAACAAAAAAAAAATCCTAGAGATGTGGACCTAGTATACATATAGATAATATTGCTTTTACACTGAAAAATATGAAATATTTATCTAAAATGTATCCAAAACAATAGAAACAATTTACATTTTTTTCTTTTTTTTATGAAACCACATATTTTTACCCACAATCTAGTAAACTAGACACCTCTTACCCCTTTGGCACAATAATCATATTAATAGCAAATATTATAATATTGTTCAAATACAAGACATCTGAATAGGATTTGTCACTCACACACTCAGCGTAGGAACACAGTTTCTCTAGTCGTAACACATATTTGTATATGTAAATAAATTATCTTTCATCTTTAAACAAAACCGATCTGTCTTTGCATGCCCTTGTTATATACAGGATCACTTTGTCTGAGTTTGTTCTAGCCGGCTACGGAAAAGCGCAAATGCTAAGCAAACATCAGACTGCTTCTGCATCCTTTACAGCTCGTGAATGCACATGGTGTACAAAATATATGGAGATGGTGGTGAACAGCATGTCACAGGTAATTTAGAGCATTCATTTTGTGTTTTGATAATAGCTTTGTGATTTTTTTTTAAATAGACTCATATCTGTTGGGGTTAGCAGATTTAAAATCAGAAAAAAAAAATCCATGTTTTGTGCATTTGGACCTCTAGACAGCCAGCATTGTTTGTTTTTTTTTCTTATGTTGATGCTGATACAAGCAAAGGCCTCCACTCCTCAGAGGGATCTTACGGAATGCATTCATCTGCACATTTAGTCTCCCTCTGCGATCCAGAAAGCAAACATTGGCACATATAAATACATTCGATTTAAAGGCATACCCAATTTTCTACAATGCCAAACATCTGTTTAGACATCCACAAAAACATGTCCTAATATGAGACAGTTAAACGCTCCAGGAAGTATGACACAGAACCAGGGATGAGCTGAAAACAACTGACATGAAATCTCAATCTAACCAATTTGCTTTCTTGCTGAGAGTGAGCTGAGAATAATCGCTCTAATGCTTGTCAACATAATCAGTTTTCCAGAATCCAGGTTGCACAGGAACAGGCCAAAACGAGCTAAGAATTTTGCAACTTAATACAAAGTTTTAAGACACATGAAGATGCTGTGATCTTTTAATAATAATAACTAAACTTCATTGATCTCACGTTGGAGACATTTACCTTTGCATTTAACCCATCCCTTTGGGGAGCAGCGGGCTGCCATTGTGAGGTGCCTGGGAAGAGTGTGGGGTTAAGGGTCTTGCTCAGAGACCCAAAGTGGAGGCTGTGGGGATTGAACTGGAAACTTGCTAACTTCTCAGAGCACAAGTGCACTGTTCTAACCACTGGGCCACCACTCCCCATCTATATACCTAATAACCACATGAGTGGTACTGATTGTTACCTAAAAATACGTGAAGGCAAAAAACATATATAAGAAAACATTTCAACCAATGTCCTGATATATTACATTTAAACTGATTGGCATTACTATGAATATCTATATATAAACAGGAGTAAGTGCATTTAATTAAATGAAGTGTGGGACATAAAACCTTATGAAAACAATCCGTAAAGTTGGAAATCTGAAACTATGTTGACAAGTATCTGTTTCTGGGTAAATCATTTGTGTTTGTGCATATAAATGGAGACAAAGTTTATTATTTATTCTCCAACTTGGTAATATCCCATGGCTCCAATGTGACCTTTTCTTTATCGCACTCTCAGCAAGACAGCATTTTTTTATCCTAAAGTGGAGACGCATTTATAATGGTTTTAGATTATTTTCAAGTCAGTGTTTTTTTGTCCCCTTGTTGTCAACTTTTGGCCACGCTGGATGTCAGTCATTTCTTTCTGCTTCATATTGGTTGTGATCAAAGGAATGTGCCAACATTTTAATCTCTAAACCAAAACAAATTCAACAAATTTTATGTAATTTAAAAAATGTCCAACAAACAACCTTTTAGAAGATTCTATTAATTTTTGTCCAACTAAGATTTCAACCGACTTTCCCTCCAACTAATCGATTTTAAAGCAGTGCCTTAGATGGAACAGGTCATTGTCACCCGCTGACTAATTGTATCAGGAAAATATCATGACTGGGATCCAGCTAAGCCTTACAGATTGCACTTCTGAATGCCACAGGTCAGCAGAAAAGCTTTGAGGTCAAATTCCTCCAAATGATCCACCTGAGTGAGAGCTTAATACTGCAAATGTTCATGGTAAAAACAACACCTAGTCTCGTCACTTCTCCCGTGTTCTCCCTCCATCTCTAGTTACAGGCTTAGAGCTACAAAAGATTTGGTCCCAACTGCCTCAGGAGTAATGTAGAAAATATACATTCAGACTTACTGGAAGAGTAGAAAACATGAGAACCATAAACTGTCTGTGATGAGAGCTGAGCAAAAAAAAAAATGCTTTATGAAATAGGTTTTCTAGATCAACAAACTGTTTAGTATATTCTGGCAATGCACTTTCATCAGACACTTGGAGTTTATCACTATAGAGAATCTATAATTCTTCTATAAATCCACTGTTATTTCTCACACACTAGTTTTTAATTGTGTGCTCATACTTCTTTGATTTGTTTGAGCAACTCCATACTGTGTGTGCCCTTTGTAGCTTGTCCATTTGTGGTTCTTACTTTGCACTCTCTGCTGCCATTTTCCCATCACTTTTCCCTCTCTAAGATACAGCAGAAACACACTCAGGCCCACTGAAGCACACACACAGAATCTGTAATTAGTTGTCAGCCGAGATACCTTAAGGCCACAAGCCCAATCTAAATGACGGAGAACCTCCAAGAAGGATTTCTGCGGCTGCCCAAACACCTCGGTGTCAGAATGGCCGGAACAACACGCGAGAAAATACGACACCCTGCAGGCCTCTTGTACTCACATCTCACTGTAAACATGTAAACGCAATCACAGCTTGGTGTCTTCACCAACCACGACTCCCTGACGACGTCTCCTCTGGTTTTTACTCCAATCGGTGATGAATGGATTCTAGTCTGTCCATCCTGTTTGCTCTATATTCTCCAGCTCATCACGTCTACCTCACAGTGAGGAGGAACTCTGACTGTAGTTTCTGAGAGTCAGGCGGGTGTACCTGGGAGAAGGGGGAGAGGGAGGCGGGTGATTGGGGACAGGAGGAACAAAGAGACCTGTCTCTGAGATCTGGGAGCTACTGCTAGAACCCAGAGAGTCACGGAAGGGGGAAGGAGGTGTCAACGCAATGAGCTCCTCTTCCAGCTCAGACCTTCTGAGCGGGGAGTCGGGGAGATGGGAGACCAGGCTTCCTCTTATTGGGGAAATAGAGGGGGATGAGTGGGGATGAGGAGGCGGCAGGGGATAAGGAGAGCGAGGGATGGAGTGAACTGGACAGGGGGCCCGGGTGCCCAGACTGGATTCAATAGGGGGAAGGGGCTGAACGTCAGCGTATGTAGTGAGAGTCGGGGGCATCGGGATCTCGCGGGGTAGCAGGTAGGGATCAGGGGGATGAGCAGCAGGGGGAGCGTGTTTTTGTGTGTGGGTTGGAGATGGGTAGAGCATCATGCTGTTGAGCTCAGTAATATTAGCAGTGAAGCGGTTCACAACACAGCTAATCTGATCCATCAGATTGCTCTGGGGCTGTGACGGGCGGTCGTCCAGAGCAACTAGACGCCCGTCACTCCCAGCCGCCCCAGAGCCGCTGCTGGGAGGCCCGCCACTGCTGCTGCTGCCGCCGCTGCACACACTGCTGGAATACTTGGAAATGCAGGCCACCTGGGATTCCTCCCCTAAACTGGCTGCTATCCTCTGGCTCACGGTGCTGATGGGTGATGGCGTCTGCGGCTGGTAGGTGATTGAGTAGTGCTCCTCTGCTTCTGAGAGCTCGTAGAGGGTCTTGTCTGTCCCATTGTCAGGATGAGTCGGCAAAGAGGACATAGAGGAGAGGGAGGGCAGAGGTACATGCGGGGGCAAGTCAGATCCTCCACAGTAACGCTCCTCAGAGGTTTTGGAGAAGGGCTTAATGACTGCTGTCTGATTGTTCTCCTTCTTCTTGATGTGGAAGGACAGCCGCTGCCACAGGTGGTTGCCTCGTGAGCTGCTGCGCTCTGTCTGCGCCCAAGACACAGATTTACCATTGGAGCTGCAGAAAATGAGAAAACGGAATAAAGGGAAGAGGAAGAAGTGCTTAGAGCTTTAAGATAGAGAAGCAAATTAAATATTTTGTCCATTAGCCATCCCAGTCTATTTACTAGTGACTTAAGTAGTGACAGATAACAAATAAAAAAAAATAATTCATTTGTAGATTTGAATCAACCATTGACGTTAGATTGATTTCATATGTAGAGAAATCTCATTATTTTGAATTGCTCTCCTTAAAAACGTATGTTTTTCTGTACTTATTTGCATTTATCAGGATTTACATGTTGGTCAAAATATATATACATATAATCATCAACTACATCAATGTCCTATTATTAATTTCTGGTTATTATTAATTGTGACAAATTAAGATTACAGACCTGGTTAAAAGTTACGCATACAGCCCAAGATACACAAATACACACATCCTGCTAAAACTTAAAAGAAGCCCATTTTTTGAAACCATCATGGAGCTACTGTAATTCTTTGACTCCTCTAGATAAACTTTAATTAAATAGTTGATTTTCATAGACAGGCTCTGCTTTTAGGCAGAGCTTATACATTTTAAACAGGACTGACCTATTCCAGAAGCTCTAGTGTATGTGATGTATCATTACAAAATCTTTTTATTTGTTCGGGAACCTTGTCTCTTTGGAACAATCAACTCTAACGAAGTTTCCCTCCTACTGACTCAAACTATCATTCTAAGATTGAAGGACTTGTTTACATTAATTAGGAGCAACCCAGGAAGCCCAACCCTCAGGCTAAACATTAACTCTGAAATAAAGGGGCATCTGAGTCGCTGCAAACAGTAAAACAGGATTTACATCACCTCATACTGAGAGCAAAGAAAGAAGCTCCAAAATAAACAACTTTATTAAACAAATTGAAATGAGAAAGACATTTGCAGCTGCCCACACAAAACATATAAATTGCATTTGCAGAAAACTTCTAATGGACAGACCAGGCACCAATTTGGCCTTTTAGCCACAACAACAACCAGAATATTTAGAGGAGTTGAAGACTGGGTCCTCAGATCTGATAACAATATGCCAACTGTCATGCATGGTGGTAGAAGCATCATGCTGTGAGACTAATTGGCTTTTAATAGTGTTTCTCAGAAAATTAGCCTGGCCTGCAAATTTGGTTGCCTAATGAAACGTGAATAATATATTCTGTAGCGTAAAGAAGTCTGTTATGTAAAGCCCACACAACCAACTGCAATGCTTTTCAAATTACAGGACACTTACAAAACTCGAAAAGTACTGGGAGAGCGCATACCTCTGCCAAGCAGCAAATTTTGCCCAGTATTGTGACTAACAGCTAGAGCTAAAACTCAGATGATCTGGATCATTACTAAATTTGAATTATTGTTCCTTGGCATGAGGAACAATAATTTAACTTTTACTTAAAATTCCTTCATAAGGCAGGCGGTGCCAAAGGACACGCGTGTGCAGCTTCTGGTATTTGTTCTGCTCTTACCTTCATTCATTCTGCTTTCTTGTTTGGAGAGCAGATCGTGACTTCAAGTGGGGAACGGCTCACCTTTCCTGTGTTTTTTTTCTTCAGTATAATCCTTCTGGACTTTTGTGAGTCTGATGCTGAAGCTGTTAATAATCACTGCTGCCCTTCTCTGGTTTAGGGGGAACTTCTTGTTCCGCCAAATAATGTTAAAGAATCCTTTAAAATTTCCTGCATCCAGATTATGATGTGCATCATCATCAAACTTTAAGAGGACCAAGGTGCAAGTGTCATTAAAATCTGTTCATAACTTTTCAGGTTATCCTGTACACAAATAGACGGACAAACAAACACACAAATTCAATTAAAACATAACCTCCTTGGCGCATTTAAAAATAGAAAAAAAGGACATCTAAGTGATCTCAAATCAACGGTTAGGGGTTGAAATTTGGACAGAAAAAAATTATATATTTACATATAAATTAAGATGTGCTTTTTGAAAAAAAAAATCCAAGCTGAAGAAAAAAAAACCTTCAATTATTAAAAAAAACAAAAATTATTTGTTTCACTATTGCACCATTGGTCAGTTCTCATAGCTGTTATATCGGTATTGAGAGAAATGAAAAAGTTGTATTGGTTGTTCCATTTAATGAGTGGCTACTTTTTTATAAACAAAACTACGCCAGTGTAAACCAATTAAACTAGCTTTTGCCAGATCATGTTTCTCCCTTCCAGATCTCCAGGTACCGGTATATTTTCAGTTGTGTCTGTTTCACTGGAGGCAGATATATCTGTCCTTCGCTGCCCCTCTGTCTTTTTGTCAGGTTAATTAGCGCAATTCATCTATAAAGGAACTCCTGATTAAACCCCATGACTGGAAGGAGGCCTTAAATACCCTTTGAAATAACCTGTAGAACCTTTTAGAGATACATGCTGCATACTAAACCACAGTTTAATCAATCTTCTAAAGCATCTGTCATTTTAAGCTCAGAGGTTGATTTGACTGTCTGGTGAAAGTAAACCAGCCTCTTCTCAGCTGTTCAAACATAGAAATTTTCTTATCCTTCCAGTCTGCTGGATTTTTGTTTCTGCCTGTGTTTGTTCAGCCTGCTCTGACAATGACAGCATCTCAAACACAACACTTTCCAGCCCCTCACCGAGGAGACAGACAGCCCTGCCAATTACCACCACCCACAGAGGACGATAGCACCAAAAGAGACGTGTAGGGGGAAGGAGGAAAGAGAGGAGCAGAGGTTTTTTTTTTAAAGGAGGCTGATTGAGATCTTGCTTGCCAAGCAGGGCGAGCTGAAGCAACCTGCTGACAAATGAAAATGTATTCCAGTCTTTTCTCTGAGACGTGTGGCGATACGTCACTCCATTTTGAATTTTTGATTGGTTCCCAGTAACTGTGGATAGCCTCAAGAGTGTAGGGTACAGTGAGACCAATAGTGTCCACTTTATTTTTACATCACCTCAGCTCTTCATTGCCTTCAGTATCAATCTCTTCATTTGTTTATATCCATCAATCCTCTCCCATTCATTCTCCTTTTTCATGTCTCCATTAGGCAATTTTCCAAAGTTCACAATGAGGTCAGAAGAAAAAGCAACTAGCTTCAGGTGAATGCAGACAATCAATCGCTTTCCCAGCATGAGCGCTTTCTTAAGTGGTGCCATTATAGAGATGCTGGGGGAGGTAGATTCTCACACACAATACCTTAGGGTCTCTCCAGTAGAGCCTCTGCGTTTAAACAGGTTAACCAGACTGGAGGAGCGGCTGGCGGCTGAAGACGACTTTCCGTCTCCCACATGCATGCGGACCACAGTGCTGGTGGTGAAGGCACTGCGTACGTTACGCTCTGGTTTGGCCAGGATGATGTACACCTGAGGAGGGACAGAACATCGCATTTATCATCATCTGGTTCGGTTTAGTGCCATTTTTGGATTTAAAGCTGTATTTCAGACATGTTCATAAAAATACTTTTTTTTTATTAATCAATTAAAACATTGTATAAAAGTACAAACAATCTACTGTTAAATTATTTTTTCTCTATGTTTAAAGAAAGGCTAACTTTTCAGTTTCTTATATTCTGTAACTGTGACCAGTAACTCAGAAATTAAAGCAAATTATTACAGAACATTGAAACTCTAAACCTGTTGAGTAAGAAAAATGTCAGAATTGTTTGTGGACAAAAATGGAAGAAATGAACAATGATTTAAGGTAGATGATTACAGAGCTATTTATTTGAAATAAAAATGAATAAAACATACTGCTTTAAAGATCTCCCATACTTGTTGATACCCAGGTACCCAGATTTTCTTTTATTTTCAGTTAACTTTCATTTTGTATAAGCTTATCAGTGTTGAGGAACTTTTAATTAGTAAACCAAAACTTCTGGTTTCCCTGGGGATAAATATGCCCTGTCATAGATTCCAGATCTCTGTTGATCATCACACACCTTTAATTAAAAAATATTCCCTGCCTAAAACGAAAAAAATAAAAACTTAAGTCAGAGCAATCATTATTCATGTTCAATACAAGTTGACCTTAGACAAATGAGGCTGCATGATGACTCATAAACTGTGGGTCACTAGCCTCCATAAATATAAGGTAGTTAATTTTCCTTTGGGATTAATAAAGTATCTTTGTAATGAATTTCAGATAGAGCTGTTTATCTCCTATTATCACAAACAATTCTAGGAATTAAACTGGACTAGTGAGCTTTGCTTATACATAAACAGCCCTGTTGGCATAAAGAAAATTAATTTTAGAAAAGTGCCTCCGAACCACTGTTTGTATAATCAGCATCTGTGATGCTGTCGGCCTCTTTAGCCTGAAATTAGGGAGCATGCCTGGAATTTCAAGAGCAATTATGAACTTTTCAACAAATATCAAATAATCTCTGTCAGGAATCAGAAAGCGGTCATCACTCGGTCTTGTAATGAACTAATAACATGAAATGTGGCAAAAACAACAGAATAATAGTTTACCCATGACTCTGAACAACTTGGAGAGATTAAAATCGAAAAGTGGTTTTAAGATATCTCTTTTTATGCAATTTAAAGTTTTCATCCACATTTAGATTTGGCAACATTATTTGTAGATGGCACAATTCAATTACACAATAAATGTATTGATAAACTTACCTTGGGTACAAACATGCAGCACAGAGCAACTGTGGCACTGAGGCTAACACTGAAGCACATGGTGATAATCTTATAGTTGGAGCCAAAGTAGATGGGGACAAACGCCAACCAGATGATGCAGGTGGTATACATTGTAAAAGCTATGTACTTGGCCTCGTTGAAATTAGCCGGGACATTGCGAGTCTTGGGAAAAGAGAAGAAATAAAGAATTCAACCATTAGTACACAAAGTTGCAGCTCATTTCTCATTCTCTGTCTTCAAGAAGAGATGGTATCGTTTTAATTTTTATGAACAATAAATATAGAGCTGGAATTAACATTCATGCAAGTTGTTTATTGTTTGTAGGAAGCACAGGTTAAACATGGTGCTATAAACCTAAACCACCTAAGACACAGTAATATATTCAGCTGTTCTGTCTGTGCCTGTTTTCAGACCAACAATAATCAAAGTCTGAGTGATTTAACCTTTTCTGGTCACTTTTTTGTCTCTTAAGCAACATAATACTAAGAAACTTTAAATGAGAATTTAGCCTCTTTGGTAGCCATCTGCCAATTTGCTGCTGTTCTCGACCATCTGTAAACATTTAAACTTGATGGAAAGATGAGTGTAAATCTAACTACCAGTAAAAGAAAAAAAAATAAGAGTCTTCTACAGAAATGAATTGTAGGTCAAAGGAAAACTCTACAGTGTGAGATTCCTTAATCAGTTCTTAGCTTTACAGAAATGTTTTGCTAAACAAAAAGATAAAAGCAAAAGGAAGAAACATTAAGTTTGGCAAAGCATTCATGCTTAACCTGAAAATCATCACAATATCATGTGTCTAACTGTGATATTCTTTCAGATTCTAAACATTTTGTCATTTTTCTCCTGACAATTTTGTCCAAGAACTGAAAATCTTTTTTTTTTTTATACAGCTCATTGTTCTTTATTTTAATATACTGATTACATGAAAAACAGTGTTATGACAGTATTTAGTTTTTTTTTCAGAACTATGCTAAAAATTGTTGCATAAATATTCACACTGAGAGTAACTGGAATGTGCTAGATATCAGCTTGTACAGCAGTTTAAACACATGAGCACATTTACTGCAGATGCGTGCTGAAAAGAGAGAAGCCTATAAAGAATAAATTATAATCAAAGATACGTCCGTCTGTGGTTTATATAAAGTTATATATTAGAGTGTTTGATGCAATCAAACTTTCAAATAAACTTTCAATCATCAATTTGTTCTTTCCTTCAAGGGCGCCACATTTTATCACACTGCAAATGCAACACTGGCCAGTGTGACTTCAGCATCAGAATCAACCTTAATCGCTGAGTTTGTTCGCTCAAGAGCTTTGATTTTTTTAAGGTTAAAAAAGGTGATTGTTTGCCACATTTTTCCCGCTTTGTGTTTAAACCCATGACTGACTGATTACCCATCTTCCAGTGTTTGCATGTTTAGAACCTATGCAGAAGTCAAACTCATTTTTACCACACTTTGACAATCTAAATTCTGCAGTTCTCCTCCTTGCTGACATTTTGAGCCCTCATGATTGCCTATTTGTTAGTAGATACAGTAAAAAGAAATGAATTTATTCAATATTATACATGTCATGCTGAATGTTTCACTTATAATTACATATTTTCTTGCCTCAACATCCATTTCTTTTTTCTAACATTACTTCCTAATGGTTTGCATATAAATGAAGGTGTATATTTTGGGAAACTAATTAAGGTTTTAAAACAATTTATTGAGATATTAAAATTTAACTTAATCTTAATTGAAGTTAAGATTATGAACAGATTGTTTTGAATAAATAAGCTGTGTTTAGACTTAAAAGCAGACTAAAACGTGACAAAAGTAACACCAATAATCCTATTCACTGTGACTTTTATTATCAGATTTCAGGAGCTTCTGCTGTTGCTTGATTTCAAAGACGTATTTGGTATCAGTATTGTTTGCTTTGCAGTCTCTCTTATTTAATGTATTACATATACCATCTAAATTTGAGAAATTTTTGTGAGCTTCGACTGCTTAACATGAACAATGACACACTCAGCTTTGGTATTAAGTATTATATCAGATTTTTTTGTAAAATATGAGTAAGAAATTGCCCCTATATCACAGATGTTTTGTTGATAAAGAAACATTACTTCGGTAGAGACAGATATACCTTAAAGGCATAAAAGGTGCAGCTGAGGATCAGCAGACCATTGTATCCCAGGGGGGCTACGACTCCAAGGTTAGTGGTGTTGCAAATGAGGTTGACCTGGCGGATGCTGGGGTAGTCATGAATCACCTGGAGATAGTGAGAAGACAGATTTTTCAAACCAAACTGAACCAAATGTTGGGTTATAGCAAATTTAAGTTTTTAAGATCCTTAGGCATGTTTCTTTAATCATTTTGTGGTGCTCTTAGGTCACACGTGTTCAGCCTGAAAGCTTACATCTGGTGGCTCCATGAGAAAAAGAGCCACGATGATGCCCAACTGCAGCAGTATAAGGAGGAAGGCAATGATGAGCTGGGCACAGGCTGACATGAAGCGTGGTTTCTTTGTACAGATCTTCTTCTTGCTTCCTGCCAGAATCCGAGCGATGCGGTTTGTCTGCAGTAGCATAGCATAGCAAACATAATTGGGACATGCATCACTTACTCTACAGAGCAGCTTTGTGTGAACGGTGGCTTTGATCCAATTTCTCACCTTGGTGACTAGTGCAGAGTAACTCATGGCAGGCGACAGACCTATTCCCAGTCGTTGGAGGTAGCAGTGGATCACATGGGGTTTTGCAATGAGGGTGAAGGTACACAGATATCCCAGGCAAATCCCAGCTAGTATGATATAACACAGCTCCCGGCTGGAGGATTTCACAACCGGGGTGTCCCGGAAGCTTAAAGACACAAAGTTAGGCGAAAGTAAGATTCAACAGTGCGGACATGAAAAGCAAAGCCAACCAAAATAGAAAAAGGGGAAAAAATAATGAAGAGAAAAAGAAAGTTCTAGTATGGTTTTCTAGTTTAGTTTATTTTGGAGGTTAAAAGTTTCTTACTAGATAAAGACTCCAGTGACAAAGAAGGTGGCCATTAGACCGAGGCAGGCAAATACCAGAGCTGCTATGGGTTCTGGATCCCCCCATCGCAGGTACTCCACAGGGATTGGGTCACAGCCTGGAGAAGGATGTAAACACATAAAGATGCAATATTTGCATGGAAGTGAAACTAAACATTATTTAAATTTTTGTATGAAAAAATTTAAAAATATCTTTTCATTTTTTTTAAAAGAAAACTTTTTTTACATTTAGCTCCATTATATAAAGGTATTTGTTAATCTTTAACCTGTTTACATTCTGATTGTTACAATTGTGTTTTATTGTATTTTATCAGTTTTTTTAATAAATAACCAAAACAAAGCACTGCATAATAAATTATCAAAAAATATATATATATATGTAGTTGTTATTTGAATATTTTAACAAATAGAAATCTTAAAGGATAGGGTGCATTTGTGTCAGTTACTCTGATACCCCCGAATTAATCAATTGGAACCCATTCCCTTTAGGCGACACCTAACGAATAAAATTCAAGTGGGTTTCACTTGAATGTCAAAATAAATTCGGTTGTTCTGTTAACAGAGGTTTGTTAGAAAATATTAGGAAATAAAAAAAAAAGATAGATAAAGAAGACAGCAGACAGGTTAGACATAGAGATTCAATTCTGCCTTTTTTAGAGAAAAAGTTGAGAGGCCGATAGCATCTCTGGAGAATCTACTGACATCAGCTGCTTAGATGGAAGAATATCTGACATGACATTTATTAGGAAGACAATCCAGAAATCGATCCTTAAAATACAATAGGGAGGAGTAAAGAAACTCACAAGCAATTTTATTTACAGTTTGCCAAATAAATAGAGACAATGTTAAACTTTTTGACCTACATTTAAATCCTATAGTATAAGTGAAGGCATGGCCGCAGGCAGTGGGTGTGCTTGGGGTGCTGCAGAAACTCCTAGTGACAATTTATAACTTTCTTTTTAATATTTTGGAAAATGATTTTAACTTTTTTTATTTTACTATTAGGTGTATTTGGATTTTTATTGAATTACTTTGAGGCCAAATCAACACGTTTCACCGAAGTAATGTCGACAAGCTAATGGTCACCCAAGAGGTATTTAAGGAGACTAGTAAATTTACAGTTTAATGACAGAAACAAGAGGAAATATAGCAAAGAAACACATCTCGGATTCGTCCATTAATGAGAGACCCTGCTTGTAGCTCATCTATTCATGCAGTTCAACGTTATATAGTACTTTAATGTCATTTTGATCTTGTGTTCTTTGCGTAATGGATGTGGAGAACTGTTCAATAATGTTTAAATAGTATAAAAATATTTCCTTGTTGTTTGTGTAAAAGGATTTTGGAGCTAAGAGAGTCACGTGTTACATAAACACATTGACTAAGGGTAATGCCAGCTGACCAAATCTAGGTTGATAGTGTTATTGTGAAGTTGAATTAATAGTGTATATATTCACCTGAGAACTGATGATGTCTTTGTGTTATAGACCCTGGTTGCATGCACTGAAATGTACATGACAATAAAGTCTATTTAATTATTTATTTGTATTGTATTTTAAATAGGGCTCATAGGTTTTTTGTCCAGAAAAAACATCTTCACAGCACCCCCTGTTCAAAATTACTTCCTGCTTCCTGTGGCCCAATGTGAAGGAAAATTCCACTTCACACTCTCCCGCAATCATTAAACCGATGGTCAAAGATGATGGCAGGGCATTGATGGGAGCAAAAATGCTAGAGGCTGTAAAAGATTTGAGTGGCAGAGGTTTACCTTGCGGGACAACTAAAATCATAAACACTGCCAGCACTCAAAAAAGATCAAAACATAATGCTTGTGTAATAAGTGTGTTGGTGCTACACAATGGCAGCCCACTGCTCCCCAAGGGGATGGGTCAAAATGCAGAGAACGAATTTCCCCATTGTGGGACAATAAAGGGATTTACATACATTATATAATAATTACACAAACTCTAAAACCTAAATAATGAAAAAGGTAAAAAAAAAAAAAAAGGCCAATGATAGATGCTCTCCATTCAACCAGAATGAGCTTAAACTACTTTCTAAATATGGAAATATTGAGAGGCAAAAAGAAAAAAAACAAACCATTTAAATAGCTTTGCACAGCAAATCCCTTCACTTTCAACTTTAAAACAAACCTGTTTGATTTAAATTTGCTAATGTTGTCTGTAAGTTAACAGTCCTGACTGACCTGCAAGAAGAAAAGGCATAACAGCGATCTACAACTGTGTCATTAATATGAAGTACTTACAAATTAGATTTACTGCAGCTTTTGATAAACAACAGAACCAAATAAACCTTTAAAGGTCTACATTAGCTACCGTTTGAACTTCATAAATGTGTCTTAATAACAGCACCCTAATCCTCTACTAACTTCTAAAAATCTAATCAGGAATTCTCCGTCCTTCATAAATTATTCTACCCTTTAAATATCCTCAAATATCTCCCTTATCTCTCCACATTCTCTTCCATCCCACCTTGTCCTCTAATTTTTTTTCATTTTCTATCTCTGAATTCTAAATCTGAGATGAGATAAAGTTGCATTAATTAAACAGACAGCTCTAATTATATTCTGGTGGACTTTATCTTCTTGGACACATGCGGCCGAGGCAGAGGTGAACACCATTTTTTTCTCCTTTGACTTTCAGGTATTTCTGTTCTTTCAAATAGAAGCACTAAATTGTACACATAACAAATATATATATATATATAATGTTTGTTAAAATTTGTAATTTTTTTTTTTTTTTTTACTGGCTTCTCTGAAATAAAGTTATTCATTTATACATTCTTTCATTCATAGGAACCCTACAATTCATTCACCCGAGGAAATATTTCCTTTTTAAGATGTAATGTTTTTAATATGGTCAACAAAGTTTATATAATCAATTATGTAATTGACTAAATTAAACAATAGCCATTCTGCAAGCAAGTATGTGAAGAGGATAATAACAAACAAACAAACAAAAAATCAATTAAAAGCCTTCTGCAGTAGGGATGAGGAGATTCACTGATTCACATCAGTGCTCTTACATGCATACATTGAATGTGAGTTCACAGGTAGATTAAATGTGCGTTGGCTTGATTATGAGGGTTAATTTACAGCCACTTTAGCGAGGGCAGGATATTTAGCACTAAAGAAAAAAAGTAAAAAAAAAATACTAGTGTTCATCAAATAAGATTAATAAATCAAACTATGCCGCCTGACATTGAACCAAATTTTAAAAAATTTAATTTTAGATGCACTATTGGCTGTGGAAAAGCCTGACTTGGGATGCTAGTTTACAGACTTTAAGGTACAATATCTCACCTCTATGAGGAATATTAAAATACGTCAGCCAGCTGGATTATATGGTTAATCATAAGAAGGAAAATTTGTTGCATCTTCAATCCCAAAGCCTTGCAAAGCATGCACAATTAAAAAAGCTGAACGATAATACCCCAATAATTAATTAAAGAGTTATATCAATGTCCGTTTAATTAATGCATTCAAATTTTTTGGTAAGATTCCCTTAATATTCAGTAAAAAAGTCGAAAGTCCACTCCAGGTCCAAGAAGAAATATCTATTTGCTTTCCTAGCTGATGGTCTGTCCCTGTTGTTTGCTCTAATCGGACACAGGATAGGTTCTCAATGACAGAACTTGATTCAGAATCCAAAACCTAATACTTTTCATTTTTATCTATACCGAGTGACATTTGTCTCTTCTGTTCCTCATGCTTTTCCTTATCAAAGTTATTTCAGTCCATTGTTGCAGATGATTCTTTTAGTGGATAAACTGATGTGATTTTATACCTCCTTGTATTTACATTGCACACATTAAAACTCATAGTGTGCATTCATGTGTAGTGTTAAACACAGCCAATGTTTTAACTCTGTATTTGTTAAGTTTATCATTTATTAGCAGTATCCACAGTTAGTGCTATTATTTCTCTATTCATATGCGATATTCTGGCTTTTTTTTTTTTTGCAAATGCTTTTCTTCTGTAGATCATAACAAATTGTGGATATAGATTGCCTTGCATTCATTTTCTCTGATGTTAAAGTGGTACATCACCAGCAGCAGCTGCATTCCTATAGGCATGAACAGTGACCAAAGCTTCAAATTCAAATTCAAATTCAAATTAATACAGTTGAAATATGCTTTTTATGAGTATTACTTTTCTCTATTGAAACCTCAATGGGTTAAGCTATTAAACTCTTAAACCCCAACTAACTATATCAAATTATCACATAAATCAAATCTTCTTATAGAATCATGTCGTTATGAAATATTTTTTTTAATTACACTGAATTGTGAACAGGGGTTATTTGTATAGCATTGTATCAAGGAGGGTTTAGTGCATTGCAGTTATATCGTATCAGTAGTAGTATATCGAGATGTGTATCAAATGGACCTTAGTGGTGGAGACCAGACATGGGCAATGTGGAGTCAACAAGTCATCTCCATGTCATGTATTTGTTCTACCCAGCCACTGAAGCAGGTGAGTCCAATCTTCACCGTGAATTAACGTGTGCAGATTGGACTCACCTGGTTAATTGGCTGGGTAGATTAAATACATGACAGGGAGATGACTTGTTGACTCCACATTGCCAATGTGTGGTGGAGACATACATCCCTATTCTGCAAGTTTTAAAATAATCACTCGTACCAATTTTATAATAGGCTATGACAACAACATTAAAAGACACAGAAAAGCTCATATCAACAGTATTAAAATTATTTTGGAACAAGATATTGACAAATATAACAGCGACAGTTCTGCCTAGAGATAAGTAACAGGAACAACCCACACAAAAATATAGGTTGCTGGAAACCAAGAGATTTTCAAGGAGCTGACGTCCTATTAGCTTTGCCCACACAGCTCCGAACACAAGGCAGAGATTTCTAGAGCATCTCTTTTTTCCCTTGGGCTTTCCTTTATAACCAAAAATTGGCTACGTTGACAATTACAATCTCATTTTGTTTCTTAATTTCCAGGAAATTGTGAACTGCAATATGTGACCGTCAGCTAAACTGGTATATGATGGGTATAGGGACCATTCAAAGGGTTTTTCAATCTAAAGTTCTGACACAACCTCCCTGAAAGAGACTAAAAAAGTTTAGCCATGATTGGAAAGGCTTACATTCCACAGCTAATCCCCCCGTTTCTTGTCCCTGTACTCCTCCAAAAGCATCTTATGTCACAACTTCAATTCAATTTACTTTACCCTCAATCAGTCTCTCTAACTTATCATTTTCCTCTATCTTCTTTTTTTGCTGTAAAGTTGTATCTAAAATGTTGTCCACTCCTTTGTGGTTTAAGATGTGTCTGACCTCTCTGCCTGCTGGTTCATCCTCGCTCTACTCTGTCTCTTCACTTGACTTTTTTTGATTTCTGAGTCTGTTAGATTTATTTTCTGTTGGGCTGAGATTGAAAGATCAAGTTGTATGGAGCTGAAATGGGAAAACTGTGTCTGTTTGATTCAACTGCTCTTATTCACAGACATAGGAAGAAGATAAATTCTACAGTAGAAACGTCAAGCCATTTATTGTTGCCATCCAAGGATGTGGAGGCTATTCTTTGTAAAAGGATGTTGTTTACAAGCATAGTGATCTAGTGCATGTACACTCACTGGCCACTTTATTAGGTACACCTGTCCAACTGCTCGTTAACACTTAATTTCTAAGCAGCCAATCACATGGCGGCAACTCAGTGCATTTAGGCATGTAGACATGGTCAAGACAATCTCCTGCAGTTCAAACCGAGCATCAGTATGGGGAAGAAAGGTGATTTGAGTGACTTTGAACGTGGCATGATTGTTGGTGCCAGAAGGGCTGGTCTGAGTATTTCAGAAACTGCTGATCTACTGGGATTTTCACGCACAACCATCTCTAGGGTTTACAGAGAATGGTCTGAAAAAGAAAAAACATCCAGTGAGCGGCAGTTCTGTGGGCGGAAATGCCTTGTTGATGCCAGAGGTCAGAGGAGAATGGCCAGACTGGTTCGAGCTGATAGAAGGGCAACAGTGACTCAAATAACCACCCGTTACAACCAAGGTGGGCAGAAGAGCATCTCTGAACGCACAGTACTTCGAACTTTGAGGCAGATGGGCTACAGCAGCAGAAGACCACACCAGGTGCCACTCCTTTCAGCTAAGAACAGGAAACTGAGGCTACAATTTGCACAAGCTCATCGAAATTGGACAATAGAAGATTGGAAAAACGTTGCCTGGTCTGATGAGTCTCGATTTCTGCTGCGACATTCGGATGGTAGGGTCAGAATTTGGCGTCTACAACATGAAAGCATGGATCCATCCTGCCTTGTATCAACGGTTCAGGCTGCTGGTGGTGGTGTCATGGTGTTGGGAATATTTTCTTGGCACTCTTTGGGCCCCTTGGTACCAATTGAGCATCGTTGCAACGCCACAGCCTACCTGAGTATTGTTGCTGACCATGTCCATCCCTTTATGACCACAATGTACCCAACTTCTGATGGCTACTTTCAGCAGGATAATGCGCCATGTCATAAAGCTGGAATCATCTCAGACTGGTTTCTTGAACATGACAATGAGTTCACTGTACTCAAATGGCCTCCACAGTCACCAGATCTCAATCCAATAGAGCATCTTTGGGATGTGGTGGAACGGGAGATTCGCATCATGGATGTGCAGCCAACAAATCTGCGGCAACTGTGTGATGCCATCATGTCAATATGGACCAAACTCCCTGAGGAATGCTTCCAGCACCTTGTTGAATCTATGCCACGAAGAATTGAGGCAGTTCTGAAGGCAAAAGGGGGTCCAACCCGTTACTAGCATTGGGTACCTAATAAAGTGGCCGGTGAGTGTATGTGTGTTGACACAATGCCACAAAGGCAAGTAATTAACAATATACTTTGAAAAACAATTTCTGTCCAGTAATCTGAGAGGAGCAACAGGAACGGCTTCAAAATATGTAAAATAAATGATTAATGTTGAGAAATGATACATTAAAGTTAGTTTACAATCTTTCCTTCAATGAAAGTCCAAGCAAACACACTCTGAAAGGGATCTACATCTAGTTGTGACAATATACTTTATTTAGTGAAATATCTATTTTCCACGAAAACACAATACAAATACTGCAAGTTGTTTGTTTGCAAAAACAAAGAGCTTCTATTCAGATCCTATTGGTTTTAGCTCCCATGTTGAACTTAATATGTAAAGACAGGATAGTAAGTAAAGACTGAAAAAGAGTAGCTTGATTTGAAGGGCTTCAAGGGGAAAGTCTTTCTTAAACAACAAGTTTAAAGCAGTACTTAAGTAAACAATATTATATCCAATAAAGAAAAATGGCAATGAGTAGGAAGAGGAGCGAGGATATACAGCCCCCAGGGCGAAGAGAAAGTTTATTGAAAAATGGTGCTTTCGGGGAGAGCGTATTTCGCAAGAGGCTGGCTTATTTACGACGATGATGAAGCTAATGAGCTGCTTATTATGCAGAAAATATGCAAAAGCGATCAAACACAATTAATTTGTCGCTGGCTGTCAATCTATGAAACTGGAGAGCACCTGTGAGCACAAGCGCAGTAAACGTCACATTCCCTGGATGTCCATGTCTCAGGCTCAATCAAAACAACCCATGCCACGACCACTATGAGTGCGCTGATGGCTACACAACCACAAACATGCAATGATTAAAATATTGTTTTGCAAGACCCATGCCAGTGGAAGAGAGGCTATGCTTCTATTAACCATTTAAATATTTTTTTAAATGGTTTTACAGCCACTTTATCAAATAAAAGTATTTTTCAGTTGAAGTTTTTTGAATGAAATTTAATGACATGCTACAGGTATAATACAACTTTATCTAATATAACTACATTACCTTTTACTGTAGCTTTGTTTACATTTAACATAATGCCATAGCAAAATAATATGTGAGAGCAAATTCATTTTTTTTCTGGGCGGTAAAAACATGCTTGGTCCACTTGAACTGTGAGTTTAAAAGTTGATTTCAGACCCTGTTCCCATACCCCAAGATAAAAGAATCAGAGTCACAGCAGCTGCATGATGAGGAATAATCTAATAGAGGGCATTGCTTAAAAAAAGAAACTTGCTGTTAGGAACGGGAATCGAAAAACCGGTTCCTGTTCAGAACCAGTTCTGTGTGTTCCAATTCTATGGCACTGTTTGGCAGCTCACTTAACGATTCTCTTATCGATTCCAGGCAGCACCAGAGCCTAGGGCTCTGGGCAACACGACTTATGTCACGTTTTCTTACGCAAGTTACGCACACGGCATTTAGTAAGCAAGTATGATGTGACCAGGTGTAAGTTTAGAAAAGCAAAACAAAAAAAATGTCGTAAAGCGATCAAAAGTTTGGCTTCATTTTAAAGAAGAGAAAGCTGGCAACAAGCCGCTTTGCAATCATGCAAAGTGGCAATTACATCCGTGGGAGGAAATACATCCAGCATGCAGAAACACCTGTGCACACAAAACGGCATACATTTGAACGAATGCCGTGTTTTGGATGCTTCCAGACAGAAGCTAAAGTTACGATCAGCATGGAAGGCAACTCTGGTGGTAAGAAGCTAGTTTTATATCAATGGCTATGCTTAATGTGGTTCCTAGTAAATCATATGCCATTTCATGCTACATGCTACGAAGTTGCTCCGCAATTCAGGGAGCGAGAGAAAGGTGATACTCGATTATTTAAATCTGGGAGAGATTAGTTTATTTCTCAAAATTGTACAGTAATGCTTTTTCATTAAACAAATCGATAAGAGAATTGATAAGGAATCGAATCGTTTCATAGAATCGATAAGGGAATCGGTTCTTCATATCTTGGATACCAAGAGCAACTCTGAGTACAAAAGTAATCTGAAAAAAGTTTTTGACCACTGATCACAAAATTTATATGATGAGGAATGTACTACCAATAGATGTGGATAACAATATATAACCTGGTCAGAACCTTATTTCCTTTCTCTTCTGCTGGACTGACTCTGTCAGCATTCCCACACTTGCTCATGGTTTGTTTTAACTTGCTTCCTTCAGTGTCAGTGATGCCTCACGTGAATTTTTAGTAGGGCTTGATTCATGTTTTAATCATTGAGTTCTGTGAGGAACATTATAATGAGCAGCTGACAGTGCTAGACAATATCCCAGTGCTTCCTATGCAATAATGGTGGAGTAAAAATCCACTGACACTGTAGTGTTTTTTGAATAAAAATGAAAAACCTCTCAATTTAAAGAATAATTAAAACACTCATCACACTGTCAGTGACAAATAAGTAGTACAGAGAGGCAGAAACAAGTTAAAAAAGAGGAGTCGTCTCTAAAGTGTAGTTGGTGCAGGACTTTCTAATTGCTGAAACAACACACTAGAGAAGAGAACTCTCATCTGAGTGTAATTAAAATTAAAATTGCTTCATCTTTCCTAAAATCCCACATGCATACATCCATGTTTAATAAAGAGGGTTTTGTTTTTTTTATCACAGCATCTTTTTATGTTCAGCATTGCAGGTTATAGTTCTGCATAAACATGCAGAGCACAAAAACATTGAGATACTAACCTGTGAGGCCATCATTAGGCCAGGAGCCCAGCTCACACGCTCGGCAGGTGTATTCATCAAACACAAATTCGTTCTCTTTGCACGGGGTGCACGTCCAGCAGCAGCTCACCTCACCCTTACGGATCACCTGAAAGAGATTTTTTGTGTTTTTATCCCCCATTTCAATAGATGGATCGATTTCACAGGAAGGTTGTTTTGTATTTGCTGACATGTCAACTCCTATGAGACCAGCTCAGGTATATTTATGTGAAACTGCAGGTAGAGTGAAATCAAGCAGAAAGTGTGATTTTTTTGAAAGTTTTATAAATAAGACCGCAGAACCATCTACTAAATGCAAACACCGATTACAAACAAAAGCGATTTAAAATCTGGGCATGGAAATAATGATAAAGTATTTTATCATAGAAATAAAAAATTAACTTATGCTATTATTTAGCCCATGAGATAGTTTGAAAATTATTTTTATGAGACAACATATAAAATTTTGTGTTAAATACTAAACATTAGTTATGCTTGCATTTTAAAATTATCACAGGCAGCAACCTGCTCCAAATCAAATATTACCTTAATCTGCCCTTTGTCACAGGGTTCGCTGCAGACCGATTTAATGATGGCATCTTTGCTGGACCAGATTTCATCATCATCCATCTTTAACCCACTGTTGTCCCAACTTCCAACATTGATGTAGTCATAGTACTCCTTCCCAATTTTCTTGAAATTCATTATTTCATACCTGTTAATAAAAATGCAATCGTTCAATGACCATATGACACTAAGTTCCCTGTGAAAGATCAAACAAGCAGGTCAATCAAACAGATTGAAAGCTGGATATGATCCCCCAGTAGCTTTGTCTACCTGCCAGGTGAGTCTCCATTTTCATCGAATAAAATTCCCTCTCCTGACACACCAGTGAAGTTGGTTTTCATCAGGAAGTCCAGCAGAGTAGCACCATCTATGGGTCGCATTGCATCACAAAGGCCCTGAAAATATAGTACATTGGCCACACAGATCGTTAGTTATGCAAATGTAATCCATATATTTCATGGAATTATGTAGTAAATAACATTTACAGAAAACAATTAGGTTACATTGTAAACAGATGAAAACATCTTAATAACAACATTTTACCTTATACTATTATAATTAAGAAGCTCAATATATTTTGAAAATGACAAAATACAATATTAAACTGGCTCAAGTACTAGAGCACTTTAATATTCAATTTTCAATAAATGTATTTATTTCATCAGGAGAGGGTTCTTTAAGTTTGTAAGTTTGAACACAATCCATAGACTTTAAAACCTGAGGCCCATTTCACAAGGCGGGTTTAATGAAAATTTTGTGTTTATTAACCATTTAATCTAGGAAACTTCGAGTTTTGTGTTTCAAAAAGAGTGTACTCACAACAGTAAGGAGAGCACCTTTGATAAATGTCAAAACAGAATACATATAACTCTAGCAGCAACCATCTCCCTCTCCTTTGCAGCTATAGCACCATTGCTCTTTCTTTTAAACACATTCTCCAATATATTTTTGTGATTTAACTTTAAAATCTTTAGTTCTAGTGGAGTGAAATAGTTCAAGCCCCACGCCCACAGAGTGGGGCTTGAACTCAAAATTAAAGCTTCTACTCTGGGTGTCTGAGCAAGACCCTTAACCCCACACTGCGCCCTGGGCGCTGCACAATGGCACAGTGACAAATGATTTAGTGAGCAGCCACTTGTGAAAAATACACCTTTATCTTTCTACCTCTTACAAAGGGGTGTTAATAGGCTTAGAAACATGCGTCTTTATCAACCTTGAAATACTATTGCCTTTTTGGCCAATGTTTAAATGTGTAGGAACTTCAAATAATTAACATTCCAGTATTGCTTTTTTCTTTTTCTTTTTTCTTAATAAGTTTTCTTAATAAGTTTATTAATAATTAATAATAATTTAGTAAATAAAAGTTTTTTAATAATATTGATATCAATACTTTGTTTTAAAAAAAAACAAAGTGTTAGGTCTTGGTTCAATAGGCTATGTTTATTTCAATGTGTTTTAATAAACATTTGACCAGTCCGGCCCTCGGCTTGCAGCAAATTTGGTTTTTTTTGGCCCTCGGTATCTGACTTTGACATCCCTGACTTAGAGTATTTATACAAGCATTACTCAAATGTTACCTACTAACATTGTTTAATAAAATGATGTCACACAATGCAGATGCTCGGTCTTCCCTATCGAAGATTCGCTCACTTTGATTAACCAAATGCTGGAAGCATCTAAAAATGCTGATTAACATGAATTTAGATTAAACTTTTTGAGGGCTCTTTTTAAACCAGTAATTAAAACCATCGCACTCTATGCCCAGATGGTCCACGAACTTCAAAAATAGAAAAAAATAAGCTAGCGACAGCATATAAAAAGGTATTTGCTCTATTCTCACAAAGCAGTACAGAGAACATTTTATTCCTTTCACTCCGATAAACATAGGCTACAACACAAAACAGACACATCAGAGGATATGCACATACATTATAGATGTGACAGGACTTCAAATAGTTTAATCACATTTTCAGACATGGTAACGCATAAAGCAACAGTTTTACTAGCCATAGAAAGATGAGCAAGGACAGTTTTAAAACACATTTTTTTAGCAGGTTGTAGAGTAGAAAGAGCCAGAGTAAATTTGATTATCTAATCTGAATCCACAAATTTAGTTTCACTTAGGCAAAAAGGAGGCCCCTGCAGACAGAAAGTGAAGAGCTCTGACTACCCAAATCAGTGGAAAAGAAAACTGAGGCACGTTTAGAAGGTGATTATCACTTCCAAACTTATTCTAAGAAAGGGGAAGATGGACTACACTCTTGGTCTCACAACTTTTTATAGTGATTATGGAAAAAGTCTACTCAATCTTTAAGCAACTGGTGATATTTTATGTCAGTAAGTTAGAACACTGATTTTTTTTTTTTTAGCCCTGTGAATAAAGAATTCATCCATCTTCTTCCACTTATCCGTCAGCGTCACAGTGGGGCCGTTGCCTTTCTCCAGCAGTCTATGGGTGAAAAGCATGGTACACCCTGGACAGATTGCCAGTCTTTCACTGGGCAACACAAATCCACACTGAAACACACCAACATGCACACAAACTCACACCAAAGGACAATTTAGAGACGCCAAGGAAGCCAGAGTAACCAGAGAAAAGCCAGAAATGCACGGGGAGAATAAAACCATAAATAAAATCCAAACTCAAAATGGTTATTGGGTTTACTTTGGCAGCACTTCAGTTTTAACAGAAAATCTTCCCTGTGTGGGTTTATATTTTGACCCTCAACGCATGAAGAATGACAAATAGTCAAACGTGGGCCTCATAGGAATAAGGTTTGCTGAAACACAGCAGCTGTCTCCAGAAAGTTTTTTGCTTTGTCTGTTCAAGTCTGTTCAGGAATTTCCTTTGTGCATCAGGGCATTGTAGACAAACGGAGAAGGTACTGCTAGACTCTGTGCAAGAAGTAAATGCAGTCACACAGCCAAATTGGAATTTGAGAAATAGCTTAAACAATGAAACACAATTATCTACCCACTCAGCTTTTGCTTCACTTTGTCCCCTGTGTATTTACTTGTTTTCTACTGCACCTACCTGATAGCCTGGGCAAAGGGAACGCTGCATGTTGTGCAGGCCGAATGCCATAGAGTAAATAGCATTAATCACGAATCCCATCTTGGTGTCCTGTGCATAATGCTGCTGTAGGGAATCTCGTTCTGTAAAGATTGATAGATAGATAAATAAATAGAAAGTCAAAGCGGAAGAGAACTGGGAATCATATTTGGTTAGTATGGGCAGGGAAAAAAACAGTTAGTACATGAGAAAACGGTTTTTTCCCGTAACATCAAAGGGCTCTCTCTCCCTCTTCAGTCGCTTCCCACCTCCACATTGCATCTCTTTCTGTGCCTGCCTTTGCCCTGTTCTTTTGTATTTCCTGTCCCATTTCATTAGAATAAATGAGAATTGACTCTCTTTGATGCAGCTCTTGCATACTGTTTAGCCTATGAATGGAGTGAATGAAACAGAGAGAGAATGGAAAAGCATTGAATAAAAATATGAAAATTTGAACGAGGGTTCATTCTTAAGAGGGACCTGAAAGCTGTATGCATCCATATGGCCTGTCTGTGTGTGTGAGTGTGGGTGTGTGTGTGTTGGTTTGTAGGATATTTGCATTATCAGTGAACAAATGCAGAGATAGTAGTGATGTTAAACACAGTTCAGTAAAAATTTGTAAAGATTGCTATAGCTTTTGTTTCATGGATATGAATAATTGTTCCAGATTGGAAGCTAATTTGAATACCAGACAAAAATAACCTAAGTAGATTAAAAGGGTCGTTTCTAATCTCTGTTACATCTATTTATGGACAAAAAATATCCAAGCCCACCACAGTAATTGTCCCTTTTCCCTCCTCTGAAAGTAGCTATACGTTCCTTTAGTTAATTGTTTTCCTCTTGGCACATCCAGGCCTAAATACTACAATCTAAAGAAATCAAAACATCACTTAAATAGAACAAAACAAATATCTACTCAAGTAACACATCATACCCCAATCTAGGAAGAAATTGCTGGACACACCCATGGTTTAAGTACAGTTCTAAAATGTTCAACATACTTGAAAAAGCTGAAAACAGTCCCACATCATTATCTTACCACCACTAAGCTTAGTGGTTTGAAAGCCTTTACATGACACTGTTAACTTTTAAGCGGATCTTTATTGGTTTGCCTTCTCTCTCTCTTTATGTTGATATCAATTATGTCGCACCTTGGACTTTGTTTTTGTGATTTCTAGCTCATGTCAGGCATTAGTGTTGTTATATTTTCTAACTTTTTGAGACTTGGGAAAAATTGGATGTTAAACAGAACAATAATTCAAAACAAACAGAAATACTGTCTTGCGGACAAAGAAACTAGCCTAACTGAAAACATTCAGAAAGCCCAATAATATTGAACTTTTGTAAGCTACGGTATAAAAAAGCTACATCCTTGTCAGGAAATTCATATAACACCACAGAACAATTCCTACTTCAGCAACGGAATGCTATTTTGAGATCTATAAAGGCTGTTTGTTTATTTATTCACCCAGTATAATACCCATGCAATTCACAAACTGATTATTTCAAAAAATTTACTTTTTCCATTTATATTTTGCAATATCAGTCACAAGACTAAAAGAAAACCAGATCTCCAGTTGCCTATAGTGCCAGGTACTGTAAGCATAATCTACCAAATGACAGCAGATTCATAGCAGTATATTTTGCTATTCTATAGTTGTGTCTGCACTTACTGCCACAGGTGCGGTTGTACTTGTTGCTCTCCTGTGGGTGACCTTTTAGTCTGCAGTGAAACCGGTGCTGCCAGAACTCTGGAAACCAGGGGTTCCTGTGGTTGTTTTCAGGACGGAGCTTCAGGTAGTAATCATCGAACCATTTCACGTCCGCTGACTGCAGCTTGATGGTAATACCGCCTGCTGCTTCCTTGACATAGCCATCTGTCACATCATACCTGTCCGCCCATCCATCGCTGCAAAGGAATTATAGGAAAGAAAGAGGGTAGAAGAATTTAGCAAGTCTAACCATGAACATAGGTAAAAACAATAATAATTTTAAGATGAAACCATATAGTGCCCTTAAAGGTGTCAAAGCAGTTGTCAACCTCCTTCAATATACTTTAGTGGAACTTTATAGTATAGATCAACATAAAATTACATAGACTTGGGAGAGGAGAATAAACTGATTTTTTTTTTCTTTTTTACTTTTATCCCTGATAAATTCTATTGCAGGGAATTGTCTTTGGAAGTCATCTAATGATTAAATAGAGCTTAAAGTAACTCAGAGAGTCAATTTAGCTAAGATGGAAATGTTATTGCACCATTGTAGACAAATTTACGGATACCATTATCTAATTTCCAAATTTGGCCTTTAAAGAAGAATTGCAAAAACACTGCTATTATTGAAAAAAGCCAATGAGAGACCCCTGTTTGAAGTTTGCAATGAGGCATGCACGGGGCTGAGCAAACGTATGAAAGACAACTCTCTTGTTAAGTTAGACTGAAACACCAAACTTTGTCTTAAATGCAATTTGCATTGTGCCGCAAAAAAAACAAACTTACATTGCATTTGTACTGTGTTGTACAACTCATTCATAGAGGGAAAAGGCCAGCATAGGTCTGAGGAAATGTTTTATTAAGGTGGGACGGAAAAACTCGACAGAGTTGATTTAAAGATGGGGAAAATGCAGTTTAATGATATAAAACACTCAAGACTGTTGTATAGGTTTACAAAACATGTGTTTTATAACAGGGAAATGGCAGACCTATTACAAACAGAGCTGCAAATAAAGTTGTGTACACAAAGGGGAAGTAAACCATCTGATTTATAAAATGGCTGTCAAACCAACAATGGAGAAAATGCCTTATATAATGAAATAGAAAAGATTGTCTAAATGCATGCAGCAGGTCATGGTCCCAAACAGATCATATTTTACACACAAATGCACACATATTTCTTTTGCAGCAGAGGAAAGCAAGGAGCAGAAAAATAGAAATGGCTAATATGGGAAACATACCCGGTAGTCTAAAAGGAAGCATAAACAGAGCCAGGACTAGACAGTCAGACGACATGTAGGAGTAAACTCTTACATCATCATGGGCCATATCCAAAATTCAATGGATCACTTAGAAACGGGTTATAGTCACTAGGAATAGACACACCCACACATGAAACAGCAGACTTCTAAAAGGATCTAGGACAAATAGAGTTTGTCCAGCGTAGCTCAGCTAACAGCAGCTACATACGTGTAACTACTTCACATCCATCCCCACAGACACCATGGTTTGCATCTTTAGAAAGCTTTGCTGGTCTTTTAGAAAAACAGATATGAGAATGAGTGCATGAAAGAAAGAGATAAAAGGAGGGAAGTGGAATGAATGACAAATAACTACACCTTCCACAATTCTTGCAAGCTTGCCATCAGAAAAACAATGATCATCAGTTCCAATATACAATTTTGGTTCATTCAATATTTTTGTTTATTTCAGCCTTCTGTGAACTATGTTTTCCTTTTTCTCTCTCAGAGTCAGAGCCCTTAAAACACATTTTCTCCAACAGCAATCCCTGCACCCTCAGTTAGATTAGAGCTCTGGTGCTTGCATGAACTGTTGCCACTTCCTGCCACCAAGTAGATCTCTTTCTTTTGTCCCCTTCTTTTCCTCACTGTTGCTGCTGACAGCCTCTGTCACTGAGCTGTGGTCAGCCATCATAGTGAAATTATTTTTAGACTCCAGTCAATACACCCACTTACATCGATCTAATGAGATTAAATTAATAACCTATTATCTTTATGGTGCAAAAGGTCTATGAACTTAATGAGACAGGTTGTAATCCTTACACTGAAACTTATTTGGCTCTCTCTTCAAAAATCTGTTATTTTAAGGCAACCTTCTCTGAGCCAAGTGTTTTACCTACTTTCATCCATCATGCAGAATACAAGTAATTTTTTTTTTTTATTGTTATATGTGTGGTGAATTTTGTTAAATCAGTAGGTAGACCTGACTTTTAATCATAGTCAATATTTTTCCGATAAATACAACAAATAGCTCTGACCAGTAATGTAGAGGTAATAGACGAGAACTATAGATAGTGTCATGTTTCTATGGCAATATTTCTTCTGTATTTTTTTTTTTTACTTGAACCTTGTTAGCCTTATGCAGATAATTAGAGCAATGCAAAAATAGAAGACTAGGATAGTAGGAGCAAAGTGTAAATACAGCAAATGTAGTAGGTGAGTGTTGTTTCCCTGGAACCAGGGGTAGGGATGAAGTGCTTCCCTAGGCTCTACTAGTGCTTTTCTACCAAAAAAACATCTCAGCACATCCACTTTATTAGCAATGATTATCCTACCTAATCTGCTCCCCGATGCACGGGTGTCAATTTCAACAATTGTGACTAAATACTAACCACCTGAGGCCATTCTCCACTCCCAAAGTGGTTCAGACAGCAAAGGCTTTACAAATTAATTTCAGTTCTCCTTTTTGTTTTTTATGTTGATTAAAATCAGATTTATTAGGCAGTTAGTTTAACACCAGTAATATCTTAAAATGGCAACAAAACAGCGCAAATAAGATGTTGATTTGCCAAAATAAAACAGAGGCAAGCTGTTGTGGGAAATTACTCCTATGCCAAGCTGATGTTTTAGGCATTTTATTCCTGCCAGTTAATCTCAATTCAAATACTTTTATATTCAGTTACATAAAACACTTCACATTTCAACTGAACAATTATCAGTCATTAATTTTGTCATTGTTAATAACCTTAATAGTGTATTTTTTTACCTTATCCTTTTATCATGACTTTTATTAAACTATTGGTGTGACAAAGATTTGCATATATAAAAACACCTACAAACTTGATAGTGCATACAAAATTAATGTAGTGACCACTATAGGCAACTTGGATATGGTGTCACCAAAATAAGTAGGCTGTCATGAATAAGCAGAATGTATGTTAATCATCAGAACATGCAAAATACTTGGAGGGGTATACAAAACGTAATTACCACCTGAAATGCAATTTATCAAACCTGAAACATACTGTATTGCAGTCTTAGCATCTGTATTTAGCACATTTAAAAGCCGGGTGCAAAATTATATGCAAAAATATCTGTGGTAACTGTGGGGAGAAGAAGACAAATTGACAAAAACAGGCCAGGTTGAAAAGATAATGCCTTAACATGACTTGGAGTGTGAGAAATAAAAGTAGTAGAAACGGATCGTCAATCAAACATTGGTATTTTCTGAGAAAACCCATCCTACATACTCTTGCATCTGGATCATTCCAGCATTTATTTCCAGTTAGTAACGTCTACCAGTGCAGTTTTCTGATTTGCTGTCTAAAAATCTAAAACAATTTAATTTTACTTCCTTCATCTTAAGCATACAGTATGTGCATGCATACAGTATATTCTAAGAAGTAAAGTTGTCCCTTAATATTCAACTTTTCTGATCCAGTTGTACTTTTTACCAACGTCTGTGGCTTTTACCATTCTCTTACACTCAAGGAAACAAAGATAAGCTATATAGATAAATACAAGTAAACAGAATTGAGCAAATATGATTAATTAGATATCTGTCAATTTGAAAGTCGCTCAAGGTCAAATTAAAAGCTGTACATGTAAGCCTACATTACCTGGTTTAAGAGTTGTGAGACCACACAGAAAATCTATTATTTGCCTTTGAAAGTAAGATATTTTTAGTTAAATCTCATTTTAGAATCTACAGCAGCCCAATAACTCTCCACAAGGACAGAAAGCACCAAAAATACAACTTGATTTTGATCAGTGAAACTAACCATTTTACATTTCTAGAACACAGCTAACAGAATGTTGTGTGAAACATGTATGTGACATATTATGCCAACAACACACATGCACATGGATTTTTAAAGAGTGGAGATTAACTCTAGATGTGCAGATGTGTGGGAGAGGATGCATAAAGAGAAGGGTTTCAAAGGATGCCTTCAGGGTGCCCTCATAGAGTTACTGTTTATAAAGATAAACTGAGTGTGTACCGGCATCTGCCAATGAAAAGAGGCAGCAGTTGTTTACCCCCTTTTGTAGTACAGTAGACAGATCAATCACTTTTCTATTCTGGATCATAATAAGTGTCATAAATAACATTCTGCATTTCTCTCTTTCAGTCTCCCTCCACATGTCTGGAAGCCCAAGGCCGTTGTCATGGTTTTTCAGCCCACGCTCAACCTGCTGTCTGTACTTTGTGTCTCATTAGAGGCACACTGGATCAGAAAGCGTATGCACATACATACACCCCCACACATACTTTCTCTCTCTTTACCCCCTGTCACACCCATTGTCACACTTACTTTTCTAATCACTATTCAATTAACATCTGATGCCCTGCACCAAAATCACAAACGCTATTTAAGTAACCCTATAATATTTCAGTGTTGTAGGCCACCAAAATACCCAAAGCATAACTTTAGTAAATCAATTCTACAAAGCGGGGCCTGAGGCACCTGCCTTTTCTTTCTGTTCATTCGGGGTATAAATAGAAACTAGAACTCATTTGCAAATGGTTATTAATTTTTAGCTGGGTCTTTCTTGGTTATAAAATCCATCACAGGGCTGAGGTTTTTGACTGTTCAGATAAAAGAAAAAGGCTTAACAAGGCTTTAGTTTCTTACTGTTTACTTTAATAATACTTCATATTTCCTAAGAAGAGTCACTTTGGATGGAAGTGTATGTCAAGCAAATTTTAACGCATGTGTAATTGTATTATGTAGATTTAATTGAGCTAAATTAAATGTAAACGCCTGAGAGGAACTGAACATTTCTTTGCCTTTAAATAGGAACACATGCATCAACTGTTTATTAGGTAAAAATTTTGCAGAAATCAAAAAATATCGTAGAATCAAATATTTTTGAATTGCATTATAAAAAAAAAACACAGAGTAAAGCATCTGAACATAACATGAGAGTAATTAGCATAATTATTGCTGGAATATTTGGACTCTAGGTGCGTCAAAAATGCAGTAGTACTGCACAGGTGCGATTTATGATGTGGTAGAAATGGTGCAGCAATTATGTGGGGGAATTTAATTTGTTAACAGCCACTGCCATATTTAGCAGCTAATCAAACAAACTACACTATGTAGCCATCTGCATCAGGTTAGGGGTAACTAATATTGAGAAAGGCTTATTTATTCATCAATCAATCCATTGTCTTTTCCCACCTATACCTGCAGAACTGGTGTAGGGGTTTAGGGAAAGGGGGTATCTGGATTATAACGCCAGCATTCATCAGTGGGGTACATCACAGACAGGTCACCAGTTCATTACAAGGCAACATCGAGACTACAGGGTAAACAACCATGAAACTTAAAGAGGCATGTAGCAATATCAATACAAATATCATGTTTATCATGTTTTTGCTAATGGGAGAAAGTACAAAGAGGGAACCTATGGATGCACAGAGAAAAAAAATGCAAGTTTCATGCAGAACACAACAGATCCGCAAATGCCTCCTTATTTAGAAATAAATACATGCCAAAATGTTATTTTGGATTGCTCTGCACCATACATCTACTACAATATTCAGAAATCGCACAAGGTTTAATATGCATCCAAATAAAAACAGAAAAGCAACAGTTTTCCCAACTACTGCAACCATAACATAACAATATTAGTAATAATCATGTTTCCACTATATATCATTTATTCATTTTTGTTTTGATTAAGAAAAAAATCTAAGCAAAATTCTAGAATAAGTCATTGTTAGTTCTTCTGCAGTTCTCAAGTTGTATATATATGGATTATTTTTATTCTATCCTTTTGCTGCTTTAAAAGCCAATACCTTAAGCGTCATGCAGGTTAAACCAGCTGATAACTGGTTTATTGATTTAACTGTGTGCTCTTATAACTACAATGCAGTCAGTTGTTTAAAGGAACTGCTTGTAGCTTCTAAGTTGCAGTTTTAAAGCAAAGCCTAATAGTGCCTTGCAGCTAATGGGTGACAGTCCTTTTGTTTCAACTCAACAGCTGTGTGATTGGCTGGATCTGTTCGTCATATATTGTTGGACACCAAATCTTAAGAAAAAGACCAAATATAGTTACTTGCTACTTCTTCCAAAAAGTAACTTAACAGTTACTGTATGATTTAAAATGTCCAACTGGAAATGAATCACAGGGACATTTTGTCTTTGCTATTAGTGAGGATGAAAAACTGTCTACAGTATGCATGTGTCTTTTCTTTTATATAGCTCAGCCTACAGGAGCAATTAATGCATGCTGAACACCAGCCCACCTTTCTGCTCCTCAGACACTTTAGTGTCACTTATTCAACTATCTCAGCACCACTGCTTTCCTCCCTATGCCACAACAGAAATAAGTCCTGACCTGTAGCAGAGAGGGTGCACTTATGAAAAGGGGCTTTAAATAAATAGTTGCATGCTGTGCTGTATTGCAAATAACATAGCAGCATTACAGAAATTAGAATAGCAACCAGTTAAATTTAACAAAAAAATTAGGTTATGAAGGTGGTTATTTAACATTGTTACCCCCAACATTGTCTATACCCAAGGGAAACCTTCAGCCAGTTGACCAACAGTGTGCACAGGTAAGAGCAGAAGTGGTGAGTTGACTTAACCACATGCCAAGAAACTCTGATTTGAACAATACTTCCTCTGTCAACTTATTAAAGAAATACTTATCTGTGGAAGCAGAGTTTTCTAGATTTTTGCTGTTTTTAGGCCGAAGGTTTTTTTTTTATTTGGGTTTACCTTGACACACTAAATGACCCATTCCTGGAAAAAACAATTTTTTTTATTGTTTTAGTGTTTAAGGGGTTATACTTTCAGAGAGCAACAAAGCAGCACAGAACATTTGGTGGAAGATTTGGTGAAACAGCATTTTAACTAAATCACAAAGGATTCAATATACAATAATAAGTGTAACGTGGCCCTATGTTCTAGATTACATCTTAGATAATAAAATAAAACATAGTGAAAACACAAAGTAGGAAAAAAAACAATGTTTAATTTAGGACTAGAAGGAGGAACGTTCTGTTACATATTTACATCCCGAAATGAATGAAAACAGTTACATATTTGTAAAAACAAATGGAAAGTGAAACCATTCACTTAAAGGTTTTAGATCACTGTTCCCTGAAAACATATGTTTGCATTGTTTCCTAATTACTGGAGTAAAACATATCCAGTTGAGAGATGTAAGGTCATCATTTATGAAAAATATTTGATTAGGATCTAAAGCTCTACTGCCAATAGGTTACTTCAGTAATTAATGCCCCAGTTCAATAATAACATGCCTCCAGACCCCAACACATTCAATCTGTCGCTGCCATGGTAACCTGGCATAAGTTCCAGATCAGCATCTGCTGTTTACAATCAGAACCTCTGCACACAAAATCTGTACACATAAAATACAATCAGCACACAGCAAAAGAACTTCATTAATTAGCTGAACATGCACTACCTAAAAAGAGAATGCAGCTGCAACTTAGATCAATTGCTTTGATTGGCAGCAAGTAATTGAATTTGGCTTGCCCAACTTAATTTATTTAATTTAACAAGTTATAAACTAAATACATTAAATTGAAACAACTTGATTCAATTATTTGTTACCAATTGAGGAAATTCCTTGTGTCGAAGTTGGACCTGCGTTACGTTTTTACAAGAGAAACACACTAAGTTCAGTTCAATTTACAGTAGTTTATTTACATAGTGTTGATTCATCACATCTCATCTCAAACCCCTTTACAGCAAAGCACAGCAGTCCCACACACTGAGCATGCATGCAGCAAGAGTGGAGAGAAAAAATATCTTTAGCCTCTTAATTCCCACCTTTTTATAGCTTGTGGACAAACGTATTGCATACCTAAATACTATTCGCTACTAAAATATCTGATTAAATAACACATGCTTGTGATGTATCGCAATTGAAAACCAAATTCTTCCAGTTTCTGGAGACATGTACAGACTGTAAGTTTTACACAACTTGAGCTAAATAACATCAAACATGTCCAAAAAAATCTATTTTACCATGGCATTTTTTCTTTTTTATATATTTTATATCTTGGGTATAATAGTTGACCTCTGCAATTCTCAAAACTTGTTCATGTTGTGGACACAGTATAAAAGAGTATAAACTTTCAGATCTCCAGTCATAAGCATTGTGCAACTGTGACCTTTTTTGTATGTAAAAGGTCCCTTCTGTACAATTGTGCAAAATACATATATTTTGGATCAATATATATTTGAATTTATATTCCATTCCAATCTGACCATAAAAAGCTAATTTCTATATGTAGCTTTACTCAAATTTTCATTCAAGCACTTTTTTAAATATTCCCAGTCTTCAGAATGACTATACCTTTTCTTTGTCCATCTCATTATTTATCTTCTCCTCTCACATGCATAAATAATCTTTTCCCTTTGCTTAATCCCAAGTGGGGTCGCAAGGGGAATTTTTGGACAGTAGGAGGAAGACGGAGTATCTGGAGAGAACCCACGCATGCTCAGCGAGAACACACAAACTCCATGCAGAAAGACCCCAGGCTGGGAATCAAACCCAGAACCCTCTTGCTGCAAGGCAGCAGTGCTACCAACTGGCCCACCGAGCAGCCCCATCATTATGACATGTGATGGAAAATACAAGGGCATATTACTTTTCTATGGAGTGTTACTAAAAAAATGCCAGGATAGAGCATGTTTTGGAATGCCATTGGATAAGACACAAGTTCAGAAGTTAAAATTTGTAATTCGATGACAGACTATTAAGTATCGGTGTTTATGGAGTATAGCTGGCTCACAATTGAATTGATGGACATTTTCTTTAGAAATGCCTGATTCTGTACATCGGTACAACATGTTTATTTTTTCAAAAAAGATTGCCGTTAGATGAAGAAAAAAATGTGACGTCCAATCAACCCGGGCCTATGTGGTGGGAGCTAAGGGATTAACAGGAAGAAGCTTCCAACTGAATTAAATTGAATCAATCAAAATTGAATCATATCAAAAAAAGGAAAGTTTTCAAATCCAGGAAATGCAACAAAAAATCAGCAAGTGTATTCATTGGCATGAACTATTACTATCAAAATCAATAAAAAAGATGAAATTACATGTTATTAGGAATTATTCTGGGTTTTTTATTGTCTTTTGGTTCCAAAAAAGGTTTATACATATACATCAGTTCAGATCCCCGCCTGAGATGAGCCTCAGAGTATCTGCAAGGGCATCTTGTTGTGTAGGCGTTTCATCCACATTGATCTGGGGTTTCAGCTAATTTAAGAAGCTGGTTTTCAAAGTTTAGCCATTTGAAAACACTGTTTTTCGTTGTTTTTGTAGGTACATGCCTTTGTTTTTTCTGAAACAATTACTCTGTAGCTTTACCTTGTCAAAGTTGGGTGGAGGTTGGTTGAGGACCCAAATGCAGAGATGAGGGAGGCAAAGATGCGTTCTTGCAGGTTTAATGAAATAAAAAACAGAAACAAAATCCAAGAACAAAATACAGGAAACCAAAAACCAGGAGACATCAGGGGAAAATACACATAGGGAGCCAAGTAACAAGAAACCAGCAAAGAAGAACTGCACTGTATATATGGGGGACACAACAAAGAATGGGCAAATGAGCTGATATGGAGCAGGTGTGGACAGAAGTATCTAGAAGGAATTTAGGGGAAAAGAGACTGTCCCAAGGGGGAAACAGAGAGTAACTCAAGAAATGCAACCCAACTTAAAAATAACACAAAATGGAAACCAATGACCTGCAAAACAGAATGACATAAATGAATGAAAACTCAAAATGAAACTAAAAAAATTTCCAAAAGGGGAAAGCCATAACACACCTCTGTAAACTACATTTGCCTCTTTGCTGCCAATTCCACTGTTTAACTGCATGAGTCTCCTGCGTGTACCTTAGGGTTTTGTCAACCGTTTTTGCTTGGTCTAGTTCTGTGGCTGGGAGAGAACCTGATATGCAAACTGTAGGGTTTTCAAAGGTGCTTTCATGTGGATGAATTTTTTTTTTTCTGAATAGTTTTTATCACATTATTGTATATTTTTTTGTTTTTATCAGTCCAGTCGGTCTTCCAAGACTAAAACTTGCTTCTTCATTCCTAGATAAAAAGGTAAAACTATTAATAACCATTTTAACCACTCCTTTACTGCTGTTTATCTTTAAAAAAAAAAAAAAGTTTTACAGATTTTTGATGTCTATTCATTTTTGATCAAGCAATGCATGTTGTCGGACAATACCCACAAGACAAAAATGATATGGAAAAATATGAATAAATATAATAAAGAGACAACTGGTAAGTTGTTTACTTGCACTCAAATTGCCTAATAGAGATTACACATGATGAACACAGGAATACAATATCTAGTGCTAAAAGATGATACTGGATTAAAAATGATAAAAAACACAATTGAATGAATGGCTAAATTAATCATGTTTATTTGCACATAAAGTTGTTTACTCAAACTGAAAATTGTATGACTGAAATCTAAATATTTACATACTAGTCAAATAATTTTAGACTTTCTTTATGATTCTTTTTCCCGCGTCTGTACAATGTGTAGTGCATTTTGATGTAACTGCTGATATCAAGACTTGGTCAAATAGATATACGAGAGTACATTTCTCAAAACAGGATGTTTTCAAATCTATAACAAAGAATTCTTGATATGTAGAGCCTGCAAAAATATCACACTTGAAAAAAAGAATCTAAGAAAAACCTCACATTTCAAATATCTATTGTTTTTTTCTTTTAAATCAGAAATTTATTACCAACGCATCTGACTACTATAACTGCAATAACTGTGTTCCTGAGTTGTTGGATAGATCACATCTTTACACATGAAAGGATGAAAAGCTTTCTGATAGGCAGATTGATGAAGAGCTTTTCAGCTGAGAATTATATAAAGTCTAGCAAGCATACGGTAACAGTGGGTATGAAATATATACTACTGACTGACTGCAGCTCATTTATCATAGACCCAAACCAAACAGAAGTCAGAGGTCACTGTGACAACAGCAAAACTAATTTAGCAAAATGTCAAAACTGTCTCCACACTAACAGCATGGAGCTTGATTTGTGTGTGGGTGTGTGTTTGTGTGTGTGCGTGTACCATGGAGACAAAGATACAAGACCCATGTGTATGTGTGTATTCAACTGTGTAATTCAGAGAGTGATTGGACCACTTTATACGCCTATCATTCAATAACACACAGACACAGAGAGTAAAACACTCTGAGCCTGCTTACCTTGGCAGCATGTTCGTTTTTACCTATCCATCAATGTCACACCTCATTACCCTCTGGCTCTGTTTCTGACACTCTCAACTGCTCTCAGCCCCTCTCGTCTTCCTGTTCGGCTATTCTACGCACATCTGGATCCCCTCACCTCCTTTTGTTTTTCCACATTTCCTCCACCTCTCCGTCTTTTTTTCATGCTGATTGTCTTCTTTTTTCAAACCACTAAAAGCTTACTGTTGTAGCTATGAATGGGCAAATTTCCATTTTATTTAAAAAATCTTGAAGAGAAAAAAAGGGTTTGTGGGTTTTATTAATGCTTAATCAAAATGATGAAGAGGTTGATGTTGAGTGCTTCCTGACAATTTATTGACAGATTCTCCACTTTAACCAATTTATAATAAAGTATTACTACCGCTTTGCTTGTTATCAAACTTATAAAAGCTGTTATTTTCTATCAGAATTGACAAATAGTGGACATTTAAAGTTTTTAGAGCAATTATAAACTAGGGAGGGGTGCTCAAGTCCATTCCTCAAGAGATACCATCCTCTAAATCTTACATGAACCTGAATCTAAAGGCTCAATCCCCATATATAGCTCAGCAGAAGCATGGTAATGAGCCACTCATTTGTTTTAGGTGTGTAAAAATGGGGTGCATCAAAAAGCTGCAGGATAGTAGCTCTTAAGGACTGGACTTCAGCACCCCTCAACTAGGGTGTTACAGCTTCATCTGAGAGTGGAAATGCTATGATATTGTCAGCGATTATTCTGAACATTATAACATTTTGATTGTGCACAATCCCAGACACATTTAGGTTACACGGGAACAATTACTCTCTTGGAATCAGACCTTAGGATGGTGTTACCTTTGGTTCAATACATGTTTTCTCCCAGAAGTCCAAGAAAAGCTGCAAAAATGGTTTAATGGAGCATATGAACTACTGGCCTGATGTCTACAATTCTACTAAATAGTTTAATATAGAATCAAATTATCCTGTATTATCATAAATTCACACTTTACAAATCAGGCTCCATGCAAGTATCATTGTTTAATCTGCATAACAATAGAACGTTTTTCTGTTTTTATGTATTCAGTGGTAAATCATTAATTATTAAAATACACAGTTCCAAAAACATGCTTTACGCCACGGGCTGGTGACATTACATAAGATTTCTATGAGAACAGTTCTTTTGAGAAACTTTTTTTATATTTACATGTTTTGGGGTAAACCTCTCTTTCTTGAACGGTTGATTTTCTAAATCATGCAACATCCAAATTTTGTAACAGTTCAGTCACAGCAACATTGCTGCTTGCCAGACAGGAAAAAGAGAGAGAGAGAGAGAGAGAGACATAAAGTAAGTCTGTGTAAACAAAAAAAATGCATCAATCACAAAGAGGAAATAATTATTCCTAGGTTTTTGCGGATGCACAATTCAGAACCACAAAACAAAGGATGGGACACGCAAATGCTGCCAAAATATCATGATTATTGGCTTTAGCTTTGACTTCTGCAGAAACATAATTTAAAGATGCGTTAAGGGGAAGAGGAAGAAGAGATGGTGTGAAGTCTATGTAGTTGACACTATGATAAGAAGTTAGCAAATCAGAGCAGGACAAAGGGAATGTAGGAACACAAAAAGATTTCTGATGTTTAAGTCACCATAATTACTAAAAAAATTGTATTTTCTAACTTGGCTGTCATTTTGACAGAATATCCAAGTGGTTTGCTTAAGCCGGGCATGAACGATATGATTTTTGCCTTTTTTCGGGCTAAATCTCCAGTTGTGCGAGAATTTTTTCAATTGGGCCGAGTTTTACTCTCATAGTATACAAGGGGTAAAGAGTGGCGGTCAACAGATAAGGATTCGTAAGGTCTGGAGAAAATTCAGTTGGCCCTTTTAAGGTGTTTGTGAGCAAATTCCGCTGTTAAAGCAGAGTTAAGAGGGTCTACGAGCCGATTTACTAGAACCTAACGCACTGCGCATGTGCAAACAAGGGAGTTCTTATTGTTCCAGATTCACAAGTCCGACCAGCACATCTCTCTGCACTGATTCCGACATGTGGTTTCTGGACATGCAGTGTGAGCAGGTAGATCACATCAAAGGGTCGGATCGTACGGTGCAAGAACATACATCGTAAGCTGTGAACTTTTAAACCCTGAGATTTCATCATAGAGTTTCATCTGCAGCTGAGTAAAACGATTGAAAATATCACACAGTGTATGCTGAACCGCAAGAGAAGTTGTTATATTTTTCTCACTGTCTGGGGTAGCATAAAATTAAAGTTTATGTAGCGTAATATAAACATTACTTCATATGCAGCTATCTTTCCCAGTAATTTTTTATGCAAAATTTGGAGCTTGTATGCTTAGAGGTATAGTCGAGGATGTGCTTTTTCTGGCTGGATCATAAAAATAAGAGGTCCTCCTAATTGTCAATCATTCTGGTGATACGTTTACAAAAGGCCGTCCTTTGTGGTCATCCCCATCTTCACTTACTGGTGGTGAGTCTGACATAGTGGAAAAATTGCAAATCTTCTTTTGGAAAGTGAGCTATGATGAGCGATGCAAACAGCAACTTTTAACCAGAGCGTGCACTAGGAGAAATGGGCTCATTCATGCTCTTGCATGCATATAACAGGTGTTCCCTCTCGGAAGCGGGAACAGGGTTGTGCATTTATTTTTTAAGTGGAAAGGGCGGCTCCCTTCAAAGTTCTCCACTATACCTTTAACAAAGCCAATTGTTGCAAAACTTGCTGCTCTGTCACAAAGGTCAGATTTGTCAAGTCTAGAACAAATATTTTTTTCTGAACGGAATCTCCTACCTGAGCTGCAGATCTCTGCAGCTCCTCAAAAGAGTTGCACTAAAACATTGACAGAAATCTCACTATAAAAACATTTAAGTCTGTCGTTGCAACTTAAAAAAAATGTGAAACACACGCTGGAAGGACCATGTATCTGAACTGGCCTGGTGTCGCCTAAGGCCCCCCAGAGCAGCTGGAGGATGTGTGTGTGGATTTGGAAGTCTAGCCATCTCTGCTTAGGCTACCTCCACAATCGGCCCCAGATAAAGCGGAAGAAAATAGATGGATGGATGAAAGACTGACTTACAACCAATGTAATGGCTATGCTTTACAAAAATGACACACTTTAAATAAATATATATTAGAATCAGATTTTCCATGAATGTGGAAGAAGGTGTGCATTGCCGTTTTGTTCTAATTAGAAGTAGAGCAGAATTAAACCTTTCATCTCTGCTGACTGACATGCTGAAGAATAAATAACTAAATGGAAGAAAACAGGAGGTACACTAAAACAAATGGCAGCAAGAAAAGAGGTGGATGGATGAGTGCAGATAACAGACATTATTCCCTCTCCAGCTGGGGTCTTTGTCTGGACGCAGTCAGGTGTGAGTATCACACACAAACAGAAAACACTAGTTTATATATATATATAAAAAAAGAGCTGCACTGTTTTAAAGAATGGCTCCAAGAGGGGAAAAAAAAACAACTCCATATGTCAACTATGCCCTAAAACATTTTCAAGTTATTGTGTTATGAGTCAGGAAGCACTTCCCTTTGGCTCATCAATTTTAAGCCAGGGATAACCGAACAAAGCTTTTTGGCTGCAGATGATGAAGAGAAAACAAGAAAGCTAAATCATGGAGCAGCAACAAATTGCAGGTCAACACAGAAATGCAACCTGAGGAGAGGATAAAGGATAAAGAGTAAACAGGGCACAGCAGAGAAAATTCGACATCAATGAAAGACTGAGGACAGTGAAGAGGTTAGAGACAAAAAAAAAAACTCTCAGGGATATGTTGGGATATGGCAGAGAGGGTATAAAGTGACACAGATATGATCTCCAGGGAAGAGATTGAATTACAGGCTGTGAGAAAGGATGATGAAAAAGGGAGGATGCAGCTTTCTATATGGTTTGGAGCATGTTTGCAATGTTAAGAGACGAAGGGCAATATAAAGTTTGAGGGCATTCGAGGTGAGCTGAAGCAAAGCACAGAGAAACAGTGGTATACATACCGGAGATCTGATTTTAGGATTTTTGGGGAGGAGCATGGGGGACAGATAAATTATACCCTTTTCTTCTGGTCCAGCTTCATTACTTTTTATTGCTTCACACATAAAAGTGTCCTCTCATATTCGACACAGCAGACATTGTAATATCACCTGCTGGGGTAATACACCTCCAGCGTAACATTACTCTTCCACACTGAGTCTTTTTTATTTCGGCCTTATCTTTATCACCATGGTGGCCTTCGGTCTTTTTCTTCCCTGATCCCTTTCTCAGTCCCAGCCTTTACAACCCGATCTCTATCATTTTCTTTTTCCTCACTGCTTCCCATAGTGCTCTCAGTTGTTCCATTTGAAGAACTCTGTGCCAAACCAAAAGCCTTTTTAACACCTTCTAAGCTTGGGGTCAGACAAGGACTTGGCCAAATTTAACAACTTCATCGCAGTATTCAGCTGAAATGTCCTCCAATCAACTCTTTTCAAGCTATTTGACTTAAAACACAATATCCAACATCTATTTGGATGTCAGTTTGTAGCATTGTGACATTTATTGCACAAAAAATTAATGAATAAACCAGAAAGCCAAGATTGTTCAGTAGAGAGCTGTGTGTGATATCCCAAATGTAACAAGTACTTGCAAAAATGGGCCTCAAGGAACAACATTTATGGGCTTTTACGAACTCACCACAGTGAATAAGATTGTAATTTATAATTATGGTGCTGCGTAATATACAATGATATTGCATAATAAAATGGATAATTGCTTCTAAGTAATAAAAGATGTAGTCATTTAGTAAAAAACTAGGTTTGGATAACAGCTATCTGTTGTTAACCAGAAGAAATTTGTAAAAAATAAATAAATAAATAAATAAAAATAAAGTTATTTGTATTTCAAAACATGGTTTATCATAATTTATAATGCCAAAAAATAAACAACAGGAAATTTATATGAATAATCTAGATGTGCTTAAGAACTAAAGGTTAGAGGCAACCTAGTTAGCAAAGGTTACTAAGACAGGACATTTGGAGGCATTACTAACTTTGTACACATAAAAAAGTAACACAATCTAGTGCGGAGAAGATAAATGCATAAAGATGAAAATTTTGCTCCTTAAAATTCACATCCAATTTTTGCAGAGTTCAAACCCTGTCATAGTCCTTCCATGATCATTTTTACAATGAGTTTATAATGGAAAGATTCAAGCTGAATGTAAAGCAATATGTCCTGAAAAACACTTCCAGACATATGGAAATACACAGCTATCAGTAGAGAATTTTGTGTAACGTAATGATATGCCCGTGGCTTAGGAAAAGCAGTCAGAGCTATTTCCTGCTTTGCATGGTGGCAATAATTATACTGGTTGGGCCATCACACATGGACACGCACACATACAGCTAGTCAGTCTGTTTGACAGCAGGGATTAGTGAGCAGTGCAGTTAATGCCCGATAATGAGCATCCAGCTTATCGCCCACAGAATCATGTGTGCATCTGGGAGAGTGTGCATATCAGAAAAAAAGAGCAAAGGGAGGAACAGACTGATCTACAGTAGATTAACCGTTTCATCGTGAGCTTTAATGAATCTCCCACTTCTGATTTGTAAAACATGCCTCCGTTTTATTTAGCTATTCTATCAAAAAGCTGTGTCTGTTACAGTGGCGGCTGGTAGAGTTTTCTCCGGGGCGGGGGTTATACATTCAAAATAGACCTATACCAAAAACCTATGAAACGTATACTAAGTTATCACACCAGTATATTCATATGAATACAAACAAAAATAAACATTATAAAAACACTTTATAAAAGCAAAACATAATTTCATGTACAGGTTTACTTTTTGTACATAAATGTTGTCCTTCTGAGGCTTTGTGAAGGCAAATCTGCGTTTTGCATGGTCCAATATTGTCACAAACCTAAAAAATAATGTATAAGTTTAATAATGGAGAAGCTATTGGTCAGCTTTAGATATATTTTTTAGTATATAAAAACTATTTATTATCAGAGAATGTGATTATTAAAGAGCAAATTAACAAACATCTAGAAAAACTACACTATGTTATATTGTTTTCCGCGTGAATTCCAGATTGTTGATTAACATTTTGCCAAATAAAACAAAAAAATCGCCATCAGAGCCAGCGGTACTTCACAGACGGCTACGCTGAGAGAGGGCTGCTGCAGAAGGCCTATAATTAGCCCTGGCTGTAGTTAGACTTGGAGGTCCGCTGGTTGCCGCTGTCCTCTCAACATCAGAACTTTTTTTAAATTGAGCACTAAATCAGTAAATTGTATGTATGTATTGTATGTATGCCGTATAGTGACACTTAAAAGTAAAAGTATAATGTTCTCGCCTCAAATGATGCAAAAACGTACTTTTATAGAACAACGGAACCAGAAAAGAGAACTTGGGAGGCAGAACTTTTAGTTATCAGGCTCCTCTCCTGTGGAACCAACTAACAGTTTTAGTCGGTGAGGCAGACACCCTGTCTACTTTTAACGGTAGGCTTAAAACTTTCCTTTTTGATAAAGCTTATAGTTAGAGTCACTCAGGTTATCCTGAGCTATCTCTATAGTTATGCTGCTATAAGCTTAGACTTCTGGAGGGCATAGGGACCCCTTTTTCATAATTCTGCTTCATTCTATCTCTATTATTCCACTCTGCAGAATCTGTTAGTTCAATCTCTAACATTATGCTCTCTCTGCTTTTTTCTCATAGTAGCTTCACGTCGTCTATTCATGTTTGGTCGTGACACCATCTGGAGAGAAATATCAGCTGTGCTGGTGCCATCAGCACCTTCGTTTATAGATTTTTGAGATTGGCCTGTTTTTCAGTGTAGTCCTGTTTCTCTGACAGCGACAGGCTGGATGCGCTCTCATTTATCCTCAGACATGGGAGCTGCCGCTGAGCTCATCTGCCTGCCTGTGTGTTTTCTGGACGGGGCCGCCTTTTACAGTTGCCTTTTTTATCTCTGCTTCTGTCTCCTTGAACCCCAGGCGGCCTCAGCAGATAGCCGCTCACACTGAGCCTGGTCTTGCTGTAAGTTTCTTCCTGTTACAAGGGAGTTTTTCTTCTCCGTTGTCGGTACAAGCATGCTTAGTGTGAGGGATTGCCTTCGAGTCAATGAGTCGATGCAATCAACTGGTTTTCCTTGGATAGAAAACTTTTAATCAATTGACTGTATGATCTGGTGAACAGTAAAGTGCCTTGAGATGACGTGTTGTGAAGTGGTGCTATATAAATAAAATGAATTGAATTTAAGTCCTAAACACATTTCCAAACAATGGAATAAAAGTAGGCTACAGAAAAAGTCTCAAAGTTATCTGTTGTCAACGTTGTGGGGCTCAAACTTAAGCATGGGGTGTATGAAACCTTACCAAACATTTAAAGGAATCAAATTTTTAGCACCAAAGATATCATTACTCACAGTGATGAGCATTTTCAACTGAATACTACACATGATTAAGACTTTCTGTGAATTAAAGTCAAGGCCTTTTTAATTAATAAATGTCAAAGTGAAATGAAAGCTGCTAAAAAAAAAATGTTTTCCTTTTTCTCATAAAAGCAATGGTGGTTGTTTTGGAAAATGATACAGATAAAGAAATGCAGAGGTTGAAACAGAAAGAAGAATAAAATCCAAGGATGAATAATTCAAAATCATCCACTACAGATACCATGACAAACCAGCAACATGAAAAAAGACCAAGAATGTCAGAGTTACACAAGACAGACTAAAGCAGGACAGAGCAGGACAGAGCACATGAACCAACACAGAACACTGAAAACCAGTGATTAGTTTATACTGAGGTCTGATTGGAGAATGACAGTGGCTAAGGTGAGTTAATCAGAGGATAAGGAGCAGCTGTGGATGAGGCAAACTGACAAGGCAAACAAAAGTCTCAAATCAATGCATTAATGTGATAACATTTGATAACAGTAACAATTATTAACAATTAGCATGTAAAATAGAAATAATATTGATAAAAATAACTGAATTAAAAATACTTTGCTGCTACTAAGGTTTTTTTTTTTCTTCAACACTACTCATTTAACCAGCTTCTCTGGATTTAGGGATAATCCCTCTGTCTTGCACTTACTCTTTGTGAAAGCCATTTTTACTGCTGAGCTGGTATTATCAAAAGCATCTGATAGGGTTATCAGTATTAGAAAGCACATTTTAACGACTTAACTGTTGATACCAATAGCATCTAGATCAGTGAAAAAAATTATGAATATTTATCCATCTCATATACTATTTTCCTATATATTAAAGCATCTTTTATAAATATATCTGCCTTAACTCTATTTAGACAGTAACCTTAAGGAATGATAAATATGCCTAATAAAACTGTGAAATTCAGATATATTTCAAAATCAGACAAGATTTATAAATATATTTCAAAACTGAATAGACTTCTGCATGACCAGTCTGTAAAGGACAAAAAAATGTCAAAGTCCAAAGAGCTTTGGGATACATTTTTATGGCTCTGAGCACAAAAGTTGAGTGGGCTTCATTGACTTTTGCCAGTCTGCTTAAACAGCATAATTTTGCCTGAGAGCTGGTAGCTGAGAGATCTCCCATTATTACACAAGGACACAGATGGAAGATCATTTATAGAACACGAGTAAACCTCTTGATCCCTTTCTTGCAAACTTCCTCTCTTTTACACACTCTATCTCTGTCTTTCTATCAATTTTTATGGCCCTCTGTCTCAATTGTTGCTATGGTAACAAACTATGCGGGGGCTGCGATGCAGCACACATCACACCCATGTCTCCGTACTCCCTGAAAGAGGGAGAGCATAGGAGACAAATGGATAATAGGTCTCTGGTGTGTATTTGTTGGAGCTCGAAAAAAGGAAATGTCACTCTACACCCAGGTGAAAAGAATTCATCTCCGTCTTTAAGCACCATCTGATGCCAGATATTTGATTAACTAGTTAAAGAGGTAAAGATACTGCCACTTGTGGCCAAAATATTGAACTGCAACATCATTTTGCTCATTCTCACAGCCTTATACTTAACAAGGTTTTTCTTTTTTCTAACTTTTTTCACCTTATGTAGAGTAGCCATTGGTGTCTGAGTTGAGCTGGATGCTGCTCGCTTTTGAATATCCACAAAATCAATCTTGAATATAACATTTCGTTTGTTGGCTACGTCGGAACCATTCAACATGACCACGCTTGATGTCACAAACAGAGGCGCTGAACTACTGAAGTGTCAATCTGCTCATCAAATTATGTTTTAGCCATAAAGCATCCAATAAAAATGTAATTTTAAACATAACTAAAAACATACATAATGTCTCTTTAACTATCAAGAGGATTTTGGTCTTACACCTCCTTCTGTAGATGCTGCACCTGGAGTTTAAGCACAGACTGCTGTTTAAGTGTGGCTTGAAAGCTGATAATGTATCGTAATGATTTCAGGGGTTCCTCAAAAACTTGAAAATTCAAAATTAGCAGCTTTTATGTAAAATCTACTAAAAAAAAAGGTAAGCTATACATGTAAGACGTGTCTTCCCAAGTTATTTTATCCAAGTCAAAGTCCATTTACAAAGATAACCCCCCCCCAAAAAAGCAAGAAAATAGAAAGTATGGCATAAAGAGGGATAGTGTTCCGCCTATAGAGGCCAGGAAAAAGAAAGCATTAGACTGAGAAGCAGCTGAGAAGATGAAGGTGATGAAGAGATTTACAGTACAACTTAGTCGGGAGAATATGTTGACAGGACAATCATTAGATATGA
>NW_015150811.1:350852-362821 GCF_000732505.1 Cyprinodon variegatus
AAACTACTTTTTACCCACTGATCACAGCAAATATAGCTGCCATTGTTACAGGCAAAGAAAGCATAGGATAGCTCTGCCCAACGTACATCAGACCCACTTTTTCTACTGTGTACCTAGAGCAGCAAAGATGCTTCAGCAACATGTCAGAACTAAACTTGACAAGCATCAAAAATGAAGCAGCTCTTGCTCTTGCTGTTTTAGGTGGGAACGTAGCATTAACAGTGGCTAATTTCAAACCATGGCGTCCTGCACAAGCATTGGGGGGTTGATTCATTCATGTGTCAGGGTATGCGCACGGGGGGAGGGACAAGCAGACAACCATGATTGACGTGTCAGGAACCAATCATGTACAACAGACCATGTTTTGTTATTGGTGGACATTACTCATTGATTTCACACTGTAGCGGGGACCATTTATTTTAGTTTCACTTCCAGACCTTCTATTTCACTGCTTGCTGACTGTGGGGAGACCTTCAAGCCACATGGTAAAAAAAAAAATGCATCAGAAAAGATCTCCTACTGCACCTTTAAATCCTAGTTTGCAAACCCACTCTTATTATTGTTTTGAAATGTCGAGTGCTGCATGCAATGCAACATGCTGTGTGCAGCTGAGAACAAACAATTATAACACCACCATTAAAAAAAAACACCTGTACATCACTTCAATAAATTTTCACTTAAAGTGAATATATCATATGAAATCTCAACAATGTTTAAGAAGTTGGGGTTTAAAAGAACTAAAAAGTGATTAAGTTCAAGAGGCCATGTAAACACCCATTGCAGATGTATTGGTAAGTATATACAGTTAAAATAGTAATAGACATTTCTAGTGCTCTTGCACAACAGCAAAAGTTTTTCAATGTGTCATCTGATATAAAACTCAGCTGTTCCAATTCCACAATGTTCATATGCTTTCCTTTATTGGAGTCTTGAGGTCCTTCCTCAGATGAATAAAAGTTCACATTTCATTTAATTAACTCCAAGGCAGAGCTAAATTAAGGACCCATTTATTTCCTGTCCAGGTACTTCAAGAGCTAGCAGGCAGTTGACAGATAGCCTTTCAACTGTATAATGGATGAAGTGCATTCTGCAGACAAGACAAAGCATCTGTAAAGGTTAAGAAATAAAGTGAAAAGACAAAAAAGTCAAGTGTCGACATGCGATGGTGGGTGCAATGAGAACTAACTGAAAAAAAGGATTTGCTTCTTGATAGGCTTTTACGAAAAAGAACATTCCAGTAAACAGGACACAGTAAATATTTTTTAATGGTGTGGATTTCTATGAAAGCAACCATTAAAAGGATTATGATCATATGTGTGCGTGTGAGACAGTGTATTAATGCATTTGAGCATGCAAAATGATGTAACAGTCAATTTAATCCCAGCAGAAAATGAGCGGCAGAATAACAGACACTGCAAACAGTCTGTTCCGTTGATTAAAACAAACAGAAACGCAACATTTCAAATTAAAGATATACATTAACTTTTGCTCTACCTTCCCTTCACTTCTCATCTTTGCTATCACTTTTGTCTGCCATCTCCTCCCTATACTCTCTAATTCCTACCACTTTTCCCATTGGAGAGCTGTAAGAGGATAAGACCATTCCCTGAGAGAGCAATAAGAGGATAAATTTACTGTGTATTTGTGTGTATCCCCATGTCTAAGTCTGCTTGCATGTAAAAATTCCTGCACGTTACAGGTGAGGAAAATTTTGGTTTGTTTAAATAGGAAAATGTGTAATTATGTTGCTCTATTTCTTCTTATTAAAGAGCAATGATTGGTCTATATGATTTGGGTTAAGTGTTATGTGGAGTTGTGTGAACCGGTCTACATGCCTCCGGGTCCGCCCTACATATTAATAAACCTACTTATTTTCACTGTCAAGAGACTCATTGTTTGACGTTTCATTCCTAATGAATTTCGCAATCACTTTTCTTTTTTTATTATGGTGAATGTAAAATCCCATTAATTGCATATTGATAATAAATATAAACTACTGTAGTGCAAAACAACAGCATAGCCATGTGATACAATTAAGGTAAAAAATAAAAAAGGGATCACTCTAGTATTGATAAGAGAAAAAGTAAAGCTCCTTTCAAACTGTTTGCTGTTTTGTATTGCATGTTAGCATACTGCAAAAGTTGCGTTAAACAGGTTTAAATGCAAGAACAAAGATGCATTTTTGTGGAAGGTCTGAAGTATGTCTTTAGCTTTAAATGCAGTACCATTCGGAAAGGATGATTTATAGTGTTTAGCTGTTTCAGAACAGGTGATGTAACTTTTGATGGTGCTTCACCATTTGATTTATGCTAAATGTTAGATTTTTTTTTAAATGATCAGTAATTGAAATTTAAATATCCCATCAGTTGCTCAAATAATTACTAGGTAAAAGAACCAATGCATGTATGAAATGGCATTGTATTTATGATATTGGATAATTGTATCAATACTGATATCAAAGTTGCATTGACTCCATAGCTGTGGCATCCATGTGGTGAACTGTTTCAATGTCTCAAAATGAATGGTAGCATATATCCAGTATGTAGTTTATGCAATAAATATGAAGTTGCATAATAAGTGTATATGTTTGTGGAATATATATACTAATTTTATGTTTTTTTTGTGTGTTGCAATTGTCACTGCAGTTTTTCATTTTCTGTCACCTTCTGCTAAATCAGGACCTTGTCCCAGATGCAGCAGTCCCAGCAGAGACTCCCAGACTTTCCTGTCCCCAGACACCTCCTTCAGCTCCTCTGGGGGAAGCCTAAGGCCCTCCAGGGCCAGCTGAAAGACATAGTGCCTGCAGCGTGTCCTGGGATGTCCTCTGTGCCTTCCATGGTGAGAAATATCAGGAATACCTCCTGAGGGAGGCAAACAGGGGGCATCCAAAGCAGATATGTAAGCTACCTCCGCATACTCCACTTGATGAGTAAGGGAAGCAGTCTACTCTTAACCTCTCCTACAGTTCATTCTTTCAGTAATTAATTGATTGATGACGGTTGATGTCATGACCATGGGTGAGGGATGGAACATGAGCAAACCAGTAAGGTGAGAGCATTGCCCTCTGGCTCAGTTCTCTCCACACCACAACACACACTGCAACTCATGAGACAGGCCTGAACAGAAATAATGGTACCCTTAACTTAATATTTTGTTGCACAACCTTTTGAGGCAATTACTAGACTCCAACATTTCCTGTAACTGTGAATGAGACTTAGGCTCCTCTCAGCAGATATTTTGTTCCACTCCTCATGAGCAGACTGCTTAGGTTGACTCAGGTTTGAAGGGTGCCTTTTCCAGATGACATGTTTCATCTCCTTCCAAAGATTCAGATCTTCCGTTAAAAGATCAATAGGATTTAGGTCAGGGATCATAGAAGGCTACTTCAGAATAGTCCAATGTTTTCCAGTGTTTTAGCTTGTGTTTTGGGTCATTTCAAGATCTTTCAACATTTCAACATCTTTCAAGACCAATGACATGCAACTGAGACCAAGCTGTCTGAGAAAGACAGTACCTTTCTCCCTATAATTCTCCCTACCATCGCTTGATGGTCTTAAGGTTTCATTGTAATCTGCAGACATTTAAGACACCCTGCACCAGATGAAGCTAAGCAGCCCCAGAACATAACAGAGCCATTCACAGTATGGACAGTGTTCTTTTCTTGATTTGCTTCCTTTTAAACACAGAGCTGATGTGACCTGGTTAAAACTAACATTTTTGCATCATCGCCCATAGTTCCTCCTTGGTTGTCTCTCATTAAGTCCACTTTAGCTCAAACAACGAGGATGGTGCAATCTGACACTGATGTTCCTTGAGCTTAAGCTTTAGAAGTTTTTTTAGGGGATCCTTTTTTCCCATTTGCATTATCTGTCTCTTTGATTTGACATCAATTTACTTCTTGCTTCCACATCCAGGTAGGTTGACTAAAGTCCCCATGATAATAAATATCTGAATAATATGTGCAACTGTTGTCACAGGAACAAGAACCTACTTGGAGATGGTCTTAGAGCTTTCCCTTTAGCATGCTTGTCTATGATTTTGTTTCTAATCTAATGAGACAACACACCATGTCACTAAACAGTAGTTGTACCAGGAATATAAGTTGATTTGTTACTGTCTTTGCATTTCTTCTGCTTTTGTTCTTACCAGCTGCAAAATAAATTGCCCCTCTGGAGGATAATAAAGTCTACTCTACCCTGACTGACTTCAAGATTGTTGACACCTGTGATGCTAATTAGTGGACACACCTTGATTTGATGTGTCCTTTCAGTCTTTTCTTGGGGCACCATCCTTTTTGTCTCAGCCTGTTTCATAGGTTTTAAAAAAATATATTCTGATGAAGCATGTTTGTAAAGCAATTTTAATTTATAATTACTTTTGTCAGAGTAAACGTTACTGTATTTCTGTGATCATTATAGGGGTTCATTTCATTTGATGCGTGTAGACAAAATTGTCTACACCCTGGCATGTTATGTAGAGCGGATAAAAGGACAGAGTGCGATAAGACCAAACTCAAGCCATAAATGTGGTATTATGCAATCTTATTTCAGAGGATTCGACAAATTAACATTAAGGAGAATGCACAGATAAAATCCATTTGCACTCAAATGGAATGGGGAAAAATGTTTATAAAAAGAAAATACATCTATAAGGTTAGAGGTCAGACTGATAGACATTACTATCTTTCGTAACTAAGAGACAACACATCCAAGAGATCAATCCAGCTCCCTTTTGAATCTGGGTAAATGTTTTTAACCACTCAGTAGTGGTTTCTTTTTTTCTCTGGCGGGATGGTGGGTTATATTTGCTGCTCTTGGGGGGGAAAAAAATCAGTAGCTTCAGTTTAAATCATACTTTCACTTCACTGTAGTTTCACACAGTGTTTCAACCATTTTTTGTATTAAATTTGGTTATATTCAGACAAGTCTGCTTTGCTCAATACAATCAGGCCCTTCTTATGATACTCTTGATCTGTTCATTTAAATGAAAAACTGTTGCTTCTCAACTCTATATAGTGTCAAAAGGACATAAAATATAAAAGAAAAAAATAGAACGAAAAGTACATTTTCTTACAGTCATGCAAAAAGGAAAGTACACACAGAAGTTTAAAGGTTCTATATTTTTAAAATCTAACCTAAGTTAAAAGAAAAACACATTCCTACACCAAACATTAAACCAAATTGCTAAATGAGTGTATAATCCATTAAATATCTGAAGACACCAAAAAAAAGAAGAATTTAGCAGCAATACCTTAGTTCTCTGGGTTTTTTTTATGCTCATTTTTTCCAAACACTTTGCCAAATAGAAAAAAAAATTGCATGGAACTCAAGGAAGAAATGTGTCTATTACAGTGTATCATAAGATATAAATGACTATAGCTGTTACTTGTTTAAACTTAATTAAATCTACAGTCAACTCAATAAAAAGCAACTGAAATCATGATAAATGAGATCTAAATGTTTCTAATTTACACTTGGTGGGATGGTGTGAGAGGGAGAAGGTTCTCACCTGTTAGGGCAGTGCAGGAAACCATGGCTTCCTAGGGTCCCTTGGTTTCCATAACAACCATTAAACACCATCTATATAATCTGATTTTTTGGGAACAATGTCAGTAATTAGTCTTTTTTTTCCTCCTATCAAAACCTAAATTAAAAATAATAAACCTAAATATAAACATGTGGGAAAGAATTAACACCCAGCTGGATGGTGAATACGAAAATGTTACCAAATCAACAAAGACTGGTTTGCCTGACAAAAAATCAACAGGGACAAAAAGGAAATCTTTTGGAGCGCTGTAGAGTAAGCATAAGAAAATAAAGAAGAAAGGATGATCCAGAGTATTTATGAACCTTACAGTGTCTGTTCCCAAAATCATGATGTGTGTCTTTTTATTGATGTTATGCTTCAATTTATTCTTTTCGAAAGCTTACGCAAGACAAAAAAAATCAAGAAAAAATCAAATAGGTAAATATTTTAATTTGGTCAAACTGGCATGCACACAAATCAGAACACATTAATTTATATTTTGCCATTCAAGAGTTCAAAAAAGTAAAGTAATTAATTTTTATAATATATCTTTTGAGAATGTTTAATCTCCAGCATGTTAAAATAAAAAAAATTGATTTCCTATTAAATTTAATTACTGGGAAAAAATATATAATTTTCTTACAATGGGGAACAGGGTTAGGGAAAACTTTTAAGAAGAAACTTTTATAATTTATAAGTTAAGTTATATTTTGTCAAAGCTCCTAAATAAATTTTATTACAACAAGATGTAAAGGAAAATTTTTAAAATCTAAGTTTCAACTGTCACCTCTTTTCTGTCATTTTGGATTTTATAGAGTCTTTGGGTCTGTGTTTAACCTTGCTTGTTTAAAGGTGAAGACTTTGCCCTTTATTCATGAAAGCCTCTGCCCCTCGACAGAGAAACCAGGGAGTGGAAAAAAGGCAAAGGCATGAAAAAAAAGAACCAAAGTGTCAAAAAGTCTGTAATGTGCAAAAACAGAGAGGAAACAGAGGGCAAAAGACAAAGACAGGTACTGACAGAAAATAGCAGGGAAACACCAGTGAGCTGAATAAAAAGAATCTTTGATATGTACGAGAGATTCACCTCAACAGCTTTTTGAAGTCAAACTGGAGTTTTATTGAGACTAAAAATGTAAAGACATTCCCTTCCTGTGAGAGTTCTTTGATATTTGTTTGACAGTTTTGACACAGTGGATCAAAGATCCCATATTCTTTTATAAAATATTTCTTCTATCAAACTCACAGGAAGAAAGGCCATCATTTAAGACAGTATAGTTAATTTCAATACAGCTGAAGCCAGAAGAGTAAAAAATTGACCTTCATCTAAAGTAAATGAACCACTGAGCACTCTTTGTAGGACAAATATGGGTTCTAGTTATTTTCAATATCCTTTAAAAATAATTTTTTCCAAAAAAAAAACAACAACATAAAACTCTAAAGGAACAACATTAAAAGTTAAATTGATGGGAAAAGTAAGGCAGGTGTGCCTCAGCCTATTTACTGATACCAATACTAATGGAATAGAACAGTTTCAAGAAATTCCCAAGAGAACTTATCAGTACTATAAAAGTTACATATTTTTAAATGTGTTTGATAAGTAAAACAGACATCTACAATGTCTGTTACAATGTACCCTTGCTGGATAAAAAAATATATATTTAATATATATGATATGATATATTTAAACCAGTTTGAAAAAGAAAGTTGGACAGTTCCTAATGTGCCAAGGAGGATTATTTCACAGCTTCATCTCTGCTCCAGCATAGACTTCAGAATAAACAATAGATTCAGTGATATACTGACAGTGTCTTGTAGACTATTTCTCAAATTTGCCAAACACCGATGCGGGTCTTAATTTAGCTAAGATAGGGTATTTATCCCATTGGGTTGATGCATATCCCACACATACAGGGGAATTATATCCAAGCTCCTTCCCACCATCTTGTAGACAGATTAATGACCAACTGTGATTAATTTAGCCAATTTACATAATGAATACCCAAACGAGTAGTGGAAGAAAAAAGGTTATCTAGTAAACATGGGACTATAAAAGTCATGTGTCTGACATCCATTCTTAATTTGAAAACACGAATGCAGTAGCAAATGTTAATCAGACAGGTCTTAGTGTGTTTTGTGAAGGAGGCAAGGGAATTACCCAAGTAAAAAAGTATCTCTCCATCCTCCTTCTCTACTTTCTCCATTCATCATGCATTACAGCAAAAATCCTTTGTGTTTAATTAGCAGAAGTACTTTTTCACAAACATATGAAGAATGAAGCTGAATACATTTCAATAAACACTAGAAAACACACAATATGCTCTAATATCTACAGCACTGTGAGCACTTTCTTGAGTGCCAAAACATGCTATTTAAATAAACTTTGATTGATTGATTGATTGATTGATTGATTGATTGATTGATTGATTGATTGATTGATTGATTGATTGATTGATTGATCTGTGTTGCTAAGTTTATCTTTGAGAATGTGTTAACTGAGTAAAAATTCCTTACACATATTTTAGAAAATTAACAAGATATGATTTCTTGAAATCTTTCCAAGCAGAAAAATTAAATCTTTGTCTCTGTTTGGTAGAAAATTATGCAGTAACCCTCGATACTCACATATTAAAGTCCGACCATGAATCTTTGATTTCTTTTTATGTTAAGAAGAGGAACCTTTACAAACACAATGTCTCAATACTAATCATCCTCTCTGTTCCAAACTGCCTTTTATCCTTGTCCATCAGTTTTCCTGCTGTAAAGTTTTAATCTAATTATAATATTAGACAGATGCATACATTAAAATTAGGTTTGAGCTTTCTGTTTAGAGACAGTTTGATTCTCTTTCTTAAAGAAACAAAGTCAGAGTACGGTGAAAAGGTGTATGAATGAATGAATGAATGAATGAATGAATGAATGAATGAATGAATGAATGAATAAATGAATGAATGAATGAATGAATAGGAATTTATTTCAGACAATTTGACAAACAACGATAAATGAATCAACCAAATACACACAAAAGAGACTAGTTAACATCAACCAAACCAAACAATTTCTAAACTAACTAAATTTACCTGAACATAAATAGAAACAAAACCCTAATAAACCTGTCGGTACATACAGCTAGAGAATTGATATTGATTAATGTAAACTGGCTGAAAAGGGGTATGAAAAAGTGAAACGTATCAGTCATGCCCCCTCTAAGGCTATGACCTTGATTAAACAACCAAAAGAAATGTGTTTATATGTATCAAACTATTTCAGTGCGATATAATCGAGGCATGATGATTTAATGAGGGACACATTACGATAAATACCTGAGAAATTGAAGAAAAAAAGCAAAACATGAGGACAAACATCTTAGGAAGGTCATAAATACAGCATGTTTAATCGTATTTTTAATAATAATCAAGTTAAGAGTGATTTATTTATGGTGCTCAGTAGTATAAAACACCATAAACAGTTTTCAAACACAGCTTTTAGGAATCCAGTCATATAGACTTATAGACCCACGCAGGCACAAACCCATTCACATAAACACATGCGCATGCGCTGCATGTTGTATCATCCCTGCTGCTATGCTGGATTCATCCAAATATGGTTGAAGATATTTCCATGGCAACAGCAGACAGAAGGGGTGCAGACTTAGGCGGGATGATCTCCAGAGAGAGTCTGCTTGACTTCTGAATCCAACTACTCTTTTATTTTTTTATTTTTTTACTTCATTCACTGTTGCAGACAGTCATTCTTTCAGCAAATAGTTACTCTACGCAAAACTCGACCTTGGTTACATTCTGGCTGCCATGGCAATTCATCTGCAGTGCATAAACTGCAGAGGAATTTGGAAAAGTCATTCTGTAACTGTGTTTTGGTTTTTATATTGTTGAACCAATCCTTTTTGGGGGGGGGTTACAGTTTGGGTTAGGCTATTTCCAATATTATGTACATCGTTACATTAACTTCAGCATTAACTGCAAAGCAGAGCTGCTGCAAATTAGAAAAAAATACATAAATTGCAGAAATGGAACAGAAATACACCAACATACATTACACCCTAATAACAGATCACGCCATAAAAGTTAAGGATGTCTCTGTTATGTCATCACATAATTCAGTGCTACTATAATAAACCACTGTGCATTTTATAGAAGGCTAAAAGATACAGATGGAAGAGACAGAGAAGCTGAAAATGATCTGCATCTGCAATCAGTAACACTTGATGTCAAGTAAAAGGAGGACTTATTACATATAGGAAAAATGAATATAATTTATTCAGCCTGATATGACAGAAAGCCATTTTGTGTTCTTAGAGACCATGAATGTTAATATAAGTTAAGACCAGGCCGTGAGTCCTCGGTGCCAACAGTTATATATCTCAACCCAGCCACTCATTAATGAGTACACAGCCCTCTGGCACCATAAGGAATTATAGGACCGAAACAATCAATAGACTGGAGCTAAAAGGTGTGACTGTGTGTCTGCACTGCTAAAAGGGCATGCAAGTCTACTGGTGATGTGTTTGCCAAGTACTTTATTTTGATATTCCTCATTTATTCAACCGCCTATGTGGGAGAAATGAATTACCAGACAGCGATTCATAACACTGTTGAAATTAAGCGCTATTATTAAACCATCTACTGAAGCCAAAATTGATGAATTGTGGAGAAATTCAGAACATGCTGCTTAAGGCTCTACTGTAGCTACGTACAGTTAAGGGGCCATATGTTTTTTTTTTTTATTCTCACAGCATAGCATTTTGTCGTAAGTTGTGGAACTGTTTTTGCCCCTTTACTTATTTTTTCTGCAAAAATAACCTGCAAAAATGAATGAATATACCAAACTTTTTTTTAATTCATGATTTAATTTATAAAGAAAAAAAAAAAAGAAAAAAACCTGCAAAAATGAATGAATATACCAAACCTTTTTTTTTTTTTATCATGATTTCATTTATAAAGGGAAAAACATATTATGACATCATAATTTCACCAAGTTATTACAGTATTTTCTCTTATTGCATGAACTCATCCAAATACAATTGAGTCTAGCAGGGCTTTCTTTCTTGTTGTTGCAAACCAACTCACATAGAGAGGACAAACAATTATAATCTGAGTGACTTCAAGACAGACCACGCCAAACAGCTGATCTGCCGCAATATTTCAAGCAAGAAAAAAAAAAGATTTTTCAAACTATCTGTATGAGAAAGTAGTATTATCTGCTTCATCGTCATCATCTGTATGCTCCTTTGGTAATGTAATTATCTGGTGCTAAATGAGTATCTGTCCAGCTGGCTGGATCAAAACTTCCCTCCGCAAGCCTCCAGTGAGTGGGGTATCCACCCATGACCGACTCTAATTTGTGTCTTCATCCATTTATGATATAGATGCTAATGGAGGCTGATATTCAATTAACCAAACTGAATCAAAACTGACTGGCCAGACAGACCAAAAGTCATGAAGCAAAATTTACTATTTCAAGGAAACATTGCGTTCTTTTTTTTTTCCAGTGGAATGCCAAACTGATGAAAGGTTTTTGTAGGCGCTACTAAAATTTAGATTAATCAAATAAAATCTTTAGCGAAGCAAGTGTGATTATTTGAGAGAGGGCGCCACTAATTCAAGAATGTGCTACATGATTAAAATGAAGTTTAACTGAACATTTCTAGAAAGCACTTAGAAGAGTTTATTTCCATAGTAATCCATATTGGCAGTTTTACTTGCTATCAGTAGTTAAGTGTTCAGTATCAGTATATAAGTGTTATCAGAAAATTTTTGATGAGGTTTAGATATGAAGTGTGTGAAGAAGTTGCTAAAACATCCGAAAATGTTTTAATTTTCACATTTCTCACTTTAGGCTGCACAGTGGGTAGCACTGCTACCTTGCAGCAAGAAGGATCCGGGTTCGATTCCTGGCCTGGGGTCTTTCTGCATGGAGTTAGCATGTTCTCCCTGTGCATGCATGGTTTCTCTCTGGGTACTCCAGCTTCCGCTCACATTCCATAAAACATGACTGTTAGGTTAAATGGCTTCTTTAAATTCTCCTTAGGTGTGAGTGTGTGCATGAATGATTGTTTGTCTTATTTGTCTCTGTGTTGCCGCGATGGACGGGCGACCTTTCCAGGGTGGACTTTGCCTCTCACCCATCGACAGTAAGAGATAGGCACCAGCACCCCATGTGACCCCAGCAGGGATATGTGTTTTTCAAGGGGTGGTCTGAAGGGAGAGGCATGGTTGTGTATGTTCAACAATATAGCTTGCTGGAACCGTTTTTCCAAGATCTTCTACAGCACCTTTAATTCATCCCCCTTCTTTTCAGATAAACAGAGTTTTTTGCCGTCAATGGCTTTACCTCAGTTGCCAGACGAAGACACCGATGAGGATGCTGGTGATGAGGAGAGTGATGATCTAGATGAGTGAGATGATAATGAACATCATGCTGGCGAT
>NW_015150811.1:364683-370852 GCF_000732505.1 Cyprinodon variegatus
AGCTAGCTAGCTAGCTTGGGGTTAGTTTGACCTTTGCTTACTTTACCTGAGTGGGCGATACAGATGCCCTCCTTGGCTGCCATGTCTTTAAATGCTTCCATCCCACTTTCACCATAGTTGCCTGGAAAAGTCATAGAAAAAGAACAAATGACAAGGTTTTATTTAAGGGCTAAAATTACATTATCAATAGCAGAAAGCTTGTCTACTTTTACTTCTTAAAACCACTGGAATTGTAAAGTTATCCGTTCATTTGCAGTCTCTAACAGCTTTTCTTCCCGAAGTTCTCCATGTTTCACTCCCATGATGTTCCCCTGAACACTGAGCTTGCCCGTTCATGTCAAAGAACCGACCACCGAAAACATGACGCTGCCACCACTGTGTTTGACTTTTTTGAAGTTTTTGTTTGAGGTCATATGCAGTGTTAGTTTTCTACCATGCACAGTGTTCGCATTCAAGGCAAATACAAAAAAACAAACATTTATAGTTTTCTTTATACTGTTTTTCCTGAAACTAATTTATATATGTATTAATTGTACAGTGCGTGGTGCAATGAGTAGCACTGCTGCCTTGCAACAAGAAGGTTTTTCTGCATGGAGCAAGCCCAGGGTCTTTCTGCATGGAGTTTGCATGTTCTCCTTGTGCATTTGTGGGTTCTCTATTGGTATTCCGGCTTCCTACAACGCTCCTAAAATATGACTCTTAGGTCAATTGGCTTCTCTAAATTCTCCTTAGGTGTGAGTATGTGTGAATGTTTTTTTTGTCCTGTTTGTCTCTGTGTTGCCCTGCGATGGACTGGGGAACTGTCCAGGGTATTCCCCACTTCTCGCCCATAGACAGCTGGAGATGGGCACCAGCACCCCTCGCGACCTCAGCTGGGATAAAGCCTGACGGAAAAGACTGTATGGAACAGTTTAAGAGCTAACCTAGACTTCTCTAATTAATGCTTTCCTAGTGCAGTTTCTGATGACAGATAACCTTTAGTAGTTTTGCAGTGTTGTCATACTTTTTCCATTTTAAGATAACCAATTGAAAAGTGCTTAGTGAGATGTTAAAAACCTGGCATAGTTCTCATAACCTAACTCAGTTTTAAACTTCTCCACAACTTCCAAAACAACCTGTCTGCTGTGCTCCTTGTTATTTATGCTGTTTGTTTACTAATGTTCTCTAGCAAACTCAAAAAGACTTAATGAATGATCTAGATTTTAGACTGAGATGAAGTTACACACGGCTGAACTCTGGTTTACTAATTCGAAGTTCATATAAAATCAATATCGATCCAGATGGTTACACTTGAATTTTTATGAGGGGTATCAGAGTAAAGAGGCTTGAATGCAAATGTAGATCACATTTTTCCCATTAGAATTTTTGCAAATATACAGTACAGAGAAATACTTTTAGTTCATCAGTTACATAAAACACCTTAACTAAATAGAAATGTGTGGTTTTAAAATAATGTAGAAACATTCAACAGGGAATGAAGACTTTTGCACTGGCAGGATACAGTATACTGACTGCAGCAGCTTGCCTTCTTCTAGAACCTTAGCAGCTTGGTTTTATGCCAGTGAAAGCATATCCCCACCGTTGCTCCCCCTTCTTTGCCAGAGAAAGTGGGTGACCTGAAATTTATGCTAATGAAGGGTTGTGCACACTACTGGCAATGGATGTGATAGGATTCCCCTCTCCGGGTTCTTATTCTCACAATTTTGGTGCTCCTCCATTCCTTTAGACATTTCAACAAAACATCAAAGCTCTTCAATCTATGTTTGCTTTCAAATCTCTGACCTGTTTATTGCTTATGATTGAACACCAAAGAGTCTCTCAACAGGTGCAACCGATATGTGTGCTGCAGAGCTGATATATATATATATATATATATATATATATATATATATATATTTTTTTTTTTTTTTTTTTTTTTTTTGGACATAGAGGCAACTGATTAAACAATAGGGATGAAACGGGAGACTTGGATTATAAACTAAAAAAAAAGCCACAGAGAGAAGTCAGGGGAAGAGTGGGAAATTAAACAGACAATAGCTCCCGATCCCTAACCGACGTACAGCTCACTGTGTGTGTAGTTAGACCGATGATGAGGGTGGTGGAGTGAAGTGTAAAGTCCTGTAATTAGTGTCTCAGTGAGAGGAGTGGGAGACAGATGGTACAGACCATCCTTCCAATGGTCCTTTCAGACATACACACACATTCATACTGGCATAATTATCCCAATCTATAAAGCTTGTAACCTACTTCACTCCGGAGTCAGGATTTATGTGAAAGACCTCATTCTCTATCTGTTAGTAAGCTTGGCGCGGCTCTCTTCATTTTTCAAAGACAATGGCTGGCGGGGTCATAAACATTGCTAGCAGACCGTCCTAACAAAACACTGAACACACACATATCCAGTCATTAGTCTGAGATAGGTCAGAACCAGACGGAAGACAGCTTGGGCCAGACGGTCTCATCTTTCAAACTATTACATCAATAATTTACATCATTTACAGGCTTCTCTACAGAAAACCCACTTTTTCCTCAATCCATGGATTTCTCTTAACACTAACATACATCTATCTATTCATACAATCAATTTGCAGCATTTGATGCCAAACATTTACTCTCAATTCTCTAAATTCTTCTTTTTTTTTTTGCACCTAATGTCATTTCAGTTTGATGTGTAAAAGCTTGTGAAAAAAAAACACACTAAATGTTCTACAAACAAGTGTGAAAAATAACCTCATGCAGAGGATCAGTATCCCTTTGCAGACAATTGGTTCTTTGTTTTATCACATTATACTTCAAATGAAAAAAATACTGAGATCACACAATCCCTGCTTTACACTAAGACTTTCCTTCCCTCACTGAGATGCCTTCATTTCATTCCTAGTTTAAAGTTTTTCTTATTGATTAGGCAAGGTTCAGAGAAGAACTATAATAAACACACTTTAGAAAATGTAAAAGAGCGACAATCCACAGAACATATTTCATGCTTCCAAAAACATGACATCTGGTTGTTGTAGATCACATTAGGTGCACAAAATCCATTAACTACTGAGTGTAAGGTTTGAGTCAAACTCCAAATCTCCAAAAACACAAGAAAAATAAATTCATGGCAGTTTTTCTCATGCGTCCTTCCTGCTTCTTTAATCGCTGTGAACTTATGTCATATTTTCTGGTCTAGCCCAATATTCTAAACTGCAATCTAAATCACAACACACAAAGAAATGCTGAAAGTTCTTCCAGCTCTCCGGTAAAGCACCCCCCTCCCCTTACATGCAGTTTCTGCCGAACCTACTTGCTGTAGAAGCAAAAATGAATGCGGTCGATTTAAAATAGAGACAGTCCAGTCTGGTTTTCTATGCCTTCAGTTCCTGTTTTTCATTCGACTCACCATGATCCATCTTCAATTTTACACAGCAATGCATTTATTTGCTCTCTTTCCCCCATTCATTCTCATTTATTCTCATTCATTTTCATTCATTTTCTTTGCTCACTCCAGTCGGGATCAGAGAGGACATACTTCATCTTTCTTTTTACCTTTGTCTCCAAGAGTGAAGTGCAAATAAATTAGAATATTAGCAAAACTTCATTAATATTTTTCACTTAAGCTATAGAAGGTCAAAGCTAAAGAAGAGTTGTTAAAAAAAAGTGCTATATGCGGAAACGTGGCTGGAAAGTTGAGCATAAGGAAAAAGGGTGTTTATAAATGGTAAATGAGTAACAGGGACCCTAATTTGGAGAGGGTTATGAAGTGAAAGGTTTTTCTGGACCATAATATCACATTTGAATTAACAATTTAAAGGTCTGGTAGTTTAAAATCGTTTTTTCTTTAGAAGTTTTCCACCGTCTGTGATGATTTGGTTGTCGGTCCAAAGATAAGCTTTTTTTTTTTCCTTAAATAAGGTCCAAAGTCAATGCAACCATGTATCAGAACCTAAGAAGGCATTTCATGGTTTACTCTGCTGACAAGCCCTATAGAGATACTAATTTCATTTTCCAATCTTACTTGATACTTCCTAATCTTTTCACAGTTCTACATTTTAAATGAATACAGAACTGGACAGCCTCTTATGATGATCTTTTCTAATACCAGAAAATCCATCTATGAGAACCAAAATTTGACAATATTACAGAGGCAGTTGTGATTCAAATACAAATGTGCCCCAAATTAAGCCAATATTTTACAAAATTCAGAAATGTAAAAATTCACGATTGTGATATTTCAATTAAAAGCCATTAAAGATGACTTTTTTCAGAAAGTAATTGTCCAGATTCATCTTAAATTACTCAATTGAAGGCTGGCATTCTTGCACTCATTGCCCCCCCCACACACACACACACAAAAACAAAATATAAATCCATAAGCTCTGGCCGTGGTGGTGCCTACAAAACACTTTTTTGCAGGGTTTTTTTGACGCTTTTTAAATACTCTCACAGGATACATTACTTCCTTTATAAATATCTCAGCAGGTTGTTATTTTCTTCAACATTCATTATATCCTTCCCTCTTTGTCCTTCCCTACCAATCATGCATGATCTGGACATACAGAACATGTAGGGTTAAGGAACGAAAAAAAAAACAAAAAAACAATTCAAGGACAAAGGAAACAGAAAAGGGGATAAAACCAGGAGAAGAGGCAGAGAAGAGATCATCGGACCCAAATCAAAGGACTCCTTATCAAAAAATATAAAACTGAAATGGGAAAAAAGTGTAAAAGACAAGGCAAATAGACAAGAAGAAAGGCAAAGGTGTACAGAAACCGAGCATCTTGATTAACTGAGAGATTGATCAGGGGCATTTAGAGCGAGGATGGGTGACACATGTCAAATTTCAGGTCAATGAACTCAATTGAGCAGAACTGAACAGAGCTAAGTAGAAAAACAGAGTCTTGGCACAGAGATGGAAATAGGAGAGACGATACGGGGGGGGGATTTGTATGGAATTTTAGTGTTTTATTAGTTAACTAATATGTACCGTATATGAATTACTAAATAATTAATATGATGATTATGAATCGATTACTCTGTTGATTATTTTTTCAATTAATAATCTGTGAGCTAAAGGCATGTTTTATAGTCTCTATCTCCAGTTAACGATGAATCCATTATTAAATTTGTTGATGATAATTTCAATAATTTATTAATCATGATTAATCCTATTCATTGTTTCAGACCTACACCTGTTGTTCCTGTTTTAATCTCATCTTTACCAAATAATTTGTCCCTGCTGGCTGTTGTATCAAGTCTAATGCATAATACAACACATGATCATGCAGCTCAGGTTTGAGTCTGGCCGATGAGAGGAGACATGTGGAAGGAGTTTGCTGCATGAGGGAACTTCTGCCACCAGGAAGTGTCAAACCAAGCTTGAGGTTGGCGTTAAAAGAACAAAACTGGTCAGCTGGCTAGTGAATAGCTAGTTTTGATAGTTTTTCTAAGTAGTAAGGGGTAGTTAACAGTGGTCAAACCATTGATCCTGGCGAGGAGGTTTTTACCTGCACCCATTCTATCTATTGGGAGGCTCTTGCATCCATCTTTAAACTCTCCCCTTCTTGATCTCCCTGGATCATAAATTATTCCTTCTTGGGTCGTGAGAACCCTAACCTAAAATTGCAAAAATTACTTTTGTGATTTGTTACTTTGGATTAAATAAACTCAAACATTGACATTTGTTCACCACTTTTCCATGTTTTCTCCATTTACTGAATCTGATTTACTGGTAGGGTTGCCAACTCCCTGAAAAAAAAAGGAACACCTCATGTGCGTGCCAGCTGACCCGATTGCCTTTAACCCTCCTGGCATGGTGATTTTTTTAGCCCCCCTTTGTGTGTGATTTTTTTTTGTTTAACTACTTGACACAAATCTACATTGCATTAGATGCATATTTGTGAGTAACATAAACACATGGAAAACAAATTATTATCCAGCAATCCACTTTAGTACAAAATAAAAAACTATCTTAAACATAAGCCTGTCCTGCTTAACTTCAAAGTGTAAAAATGAATACAAAATTATAAATTTTAAGTGCACATTTTTGATTCAAAAACAAACGTGTGCAAACTTGTAAACATATTTGTCGAAGGTGCACCACCCCCAAAAGCAGCGTCAGCATTTAAGGCCCCGTCCACACGAAGTCAAAACGAACACGAAACGCTAATATTTTCCAGAACGTTTG
>NW_015150811.1:371428-401785 GCF_000732505.1 Cyprinodon variegatus
TGCTGTTTCCCACTATCTTTTCCGTTAGCAACACTGGGCTCGACCAATGGGATTAGGGTATTCTGGATCGTTACATATATGTTGTCAGCTCATTGGTCACAACGCAGAACAGGGCCTGGGAACAAGTTTACAGTAAGTTTTGTATCTAACGTGCCCTTGTGCTTCATTTCCCATTAGCTTTTTACAAATTTTTTACTCTCACAGTAATACGGGACAAAGTGTGCTTCTTTTCCACTAAATACGGGTCAGGTAGTTTTATTTCTAAATACGTAATGATTACGTTTTTTAAGGGACAGTTGGCAACCCTATTTACTGGACACTCCCCCCACTGATAGACAGCCTGGTGCATTCCTTTACCACCTTTCATGTGGACAGGCATATTTTAGTGCTTTTCTGATTTCAACTGGTCATGCAACAATCGGCTCTGCGTGTGACCGATGATCTCCAGCTCAACTTAAACAGTAATCCCAGGAACTTCCTGATTTAACAAGGAGGGGATGGTTTGTTTTTGCCACACTGGGCCATGTTAGTTTGATTACTTTTATCTTAAATAAAATAATCTTTGGAAAGCAATGTTTTATATTAACTCTGTTCATCTTCAGCTGATATATTAGGACATTTTTAATTTACAAATGCAGAAGCCATACATTAATATTCAGCGGGCTGTAAACGCTCAGGGTCTTTCTTTCAAATTGATTAGTTTTTGGAAATATGTTTCTCAGATTGTGCAATTAAATACTAAACTGCAAATGCACCATCCTGTAAAATCTTTATTATAAGGAGGCTATTTCAAATGTGAACTAATATAAAGAAATATCAGGAGTTCTCCTGTGTATCTAAACAGACACAGTAAGATGTCAGAGGAAAAGGATTTTTCGACTCTAGTAATATGACTAATGATGCCCCACGGAGCTCAGTGAAAATACATTTATGCAGTGATTTGTTTTAAGCCATTATATACGTTATATCCAGTGTAACTTAAAAAAACACATCTTACTTTATGCTTTGCCTCTCATCTGATTCCCTATGCTTATGTGAGTTCTGTTTGTTCCTTTTTATTTTTAAGATAACTTATTGTTCCTTTTTTTCTGAAAAAGGATGAAAAACATTATAACAATTAAATTAGTCTGCCTCTGGCACAAAGTAGAAAACTCTGTGAAACCTCTTTTTGAGTGGTGATATATTTTAAGTGTGTTTCTCAGTAAAGGTTTAAAGTAAAACCTACGTTTTGTGACACCAAAAACTGGCAGAACAGACAGAAATGTTGTTTGCAGACTTTATGAGTGAAGAGTAACAACAAACACAGAGCACTGACCTTATTTCAGTGTAATTATTGTACTGATATTCCATGTATTATTCAGCTGCGGGTACATCAGTGTACCCATTCTTTTGCTCCCAGATGTGAAATGGTAAGGCAGATTAATCAGTCCCTCTTAGCCGCACACACACACATAATTCTTTCTCTTATGTGGTATCTTCTGAATCCTGATTACACTCTCCTATCCTAAGCTTTCCCCTAATTTACCTTCATTCCTCCTTTTCCTTCTTATCATTTCAGTCTTCTCCATTCTCTTTCTCTCTTTTTAGTGGCTGGTCCTGCTTGTGTTGCTTGCTGTTTTGTTGTTGTTTTTTTTAAGGAAGGCAGCGTCTGACATTGAATGTCACATCCAAGGTTATGAAGGCTTGTCTGTGTGAGTACAAAAGCCATCACTTCGCTAGAGAACATACACATTTGTACACAGTGCAACAAGCCCTCCTAAAAATTCCTGCACAGCAGCAGCAGCACAAGCTTCCTGTGTTGTTGCTAAAAAAAAAAAAATGTTGGTATGAAGATTAGTCACAGCGAAGGGAAAATGGTCATGTCTAACACGAGACAAATGTTATTCCTGACTCCATATGCGGAGGGATAAATATACCCCAATGTCTTTTAAAGGCAGTTTGGTTTACAAGATGATTCAAGAGAACATACATGGCTGTGCTGAAATATTTATAGCTCTTGAATGTTTTCAAATAATTTCATGTTTTAACCAGAGACTTCAACTTGAAAGTAACATGGTAGATCAGCATACAACTCGAGGGTGAAACAGATGAACTTATGCCATTACAAATAAAAGTCAAAAATGTTTGTTTATGGACCACTCATTTAATTCCAGAACTTGAGACCCACTGTAACCACAGAGGTCATGCATATTAAGAATATAGAGTCCACACGCTTGTAATGTTCCTTTTTGTTTGTTAGCCTCAGATGTTTTATAGAAAACATGAATTAAAAACAGCAAAGGTTGAGTGAGATAAAGTTGTGGAGAGGTCTAAAGCCCATGCAGGTTACAGGCCAGCATCTGATGCTTTAAAGACACATCCAGTAGCACTATCTCTAAAATAATTTTTTATGTTCACAAATTACCAAAGAAAAATCATTTATAGATTACAAAAATATGAAAAATGGGGGAAAAAATGTTTGGTTCAAATGTAGATGAATGTAGATGGATGGAAATCTCTGGATGGAAGTATTTCACTGGTTTAGAAAAATTGGAAATGAAGCTTAAAACAATATTGCAAAGGGATGATTTGCAGGCATCCCCAAAGTCTTTCCTCGAGGGCCGCTGTCCTGCAGGTTTTAAAGGTTTCTCTGCTTTAGCACAGCTGATTCTGATGATTGCAGTTCAGCTGTTAATCAAATATCAATGTAAATCAGCTGTGCTGGAGCACTGAGAAACTAGAGCAAGAGGACTTCAATAACTTTATATATTATTTAACAAGCGTAAGGTCCCTAAGTCATTCTTACTAAACCTTATGAAGCCAGGGTCGAATTACAGAAGAAAACATGTTTGAATCATCAAGCCACATATCTGGAGCTACATATCAAGTGATGCATAGTTACATATATTTATATCTGTCAAGCACAGTTTTTAAATGTTGTTTTGTGAACAGCAGCCGGAGCACTTTGAAAAGGGTATTATAATTGAAGAGTGAGTGTGGCTGTGTTTTGCCAAAAAGGGCTTAAAATATCAGTGTTCCCTATTTTCAACAGCATAGATGATCCCTGCACAGTCATAAGCTTGTCATAATTCAAAAGAGAAAAAAATAACTCCTCAGTAGGCTTTGCTAACGTGACAAAAACCTGCAAAACAAGGTTATTCCGATCCCATTAGCCCTGAAATAAAATAATAGGGATTCTTTCTTTGACAGCATCAGTGTGTCCAGTCATTAGGGTGTAACTGGGAGGCACTAGGAGGCCGTGGAGAAGCTTTGCCCCATTAGGTTACTTCTAAGTGTCATGGGACTCCTTCCCAACAAATAGTAAAATTAAAACTAATGCACCTGAAATCTGGAAATAATGAAGTTCTTGCAGAATGAGTTTAAACTCTGCAAAAATTGTTCTTGATCACATTAATCACTCAGCCTCCCCTTCTGTTTTGTCTTTCTGTATTTTGTATTTCTCACACACAATGAACTAAGTGAAAAATAAAATGTTTTGCATAGTATGTAAGCTAAAATATACCTTCATTACATAAATGAGTTACTCTACTCAATAAAACAAATCTGTATGCAAGGGAACAAAAGTGAACTCAAAATAAATTATGTTTTATCATCATTTCAAACTTGCCTTCCCTTCAAACCAACATGTACAATTTGTCAAGAGCAAAATAGATTCGCTGGAGAAAGCATTTTTACATTACTGATTCTTCTTTTATTCTGTTGTTTTTTTTTCTGTCACATCTAAATGGTTCAGGTCAACAATTCGTTACATAACTTAATACAAGAAGAATTTTAAATCATACTTTCATTCATAGAGGCAAGAAACGGTTTCCAAACTAATCTGCTGCTATGTGGGAAAACCTGAAAATGAATTCTTAACTGAGATCAAGAGGGATTGATTTTTAAATTGCTGTGGAGGAATTTTCCCTAAGTGGTTGCATTTCACCCAAACTGGTGACTTTTTGTGCAAAAATCTCTTTTTAAGTGTATTCCACTGTTTCCTAATTAAATCTAATTTAATCTTTGACAACAATGCAAAACTTTTTTTTTTATCCTGATAAAGTACAGCTGTGTATGTTACTTAACAAAATAAGGGCTGGACAGACTGATCCAGGACCTAGTGGAGAGAAGAATGTAAGTATTTTCTCTATTATAACATTAGTCTAAGACCTAAAATATTAGAGCAGCCCCAAATTAATACATGCAAACTAAGCGTTTGCTAACTCTGGTACAGAGCATCAAATAATAACATTTAGTTCTAATTTCACATGGTCCTTTTCCCAATAAATCAAAAAAGATTACATACATAACCAGAGATTTTCCTTAGAAATTGAGATAGAAATCTAAAAATGTTTTAATACAGCTGTGCTTGAAAAGCTTACATACCGTTCCAAGAAAATTATAAATTAAGACCAAAATTCAAATAATAAAAAATTTAAAGAAATATTGATACCGGTATGTAGAAGTTAACTACATGATAATTCAGAAAAATAAATAAACAAAAATCTAAAAGACAAACTGTCCCAGACAAATTAAAGACTATTGCTAATGAACAGTAAACCGACAATTCTTGTCAACAAGTACAGAAGTCTGACTGAATATTTTCTGAACATTGCAGAAAATACCTGTGATTTTTTTTCTGTGTTTGAAGGAAGGGTATGTAAACTTTTAAGCACAACTGTAGGAAGCTATTATATTGTTTGTTTTATGTCAGACCCTTCTACAATATTTCACCAAACGTCTTATGAACATGTTTTTCCAACAGGAAATGAAACTCAGTTGTTCAAATATCACCTTAATCATGGTTAATTAACAGATTAACAAGGACATTTACATTTTCTTCAAAGAACCAAGTTGTTTTGGAAAAAAAAAATGTCACCACTATTGAATGAAATATCTGTATGCAGGCTTTTTAAAAAATATTTATTAAAGCTGTTTTTTGCATCTTATTACAATTTGTTTAAAAAAAAAAGGGGGGGGGGCACCTTTAAACAGAATTGTATATTTGAAAGGATTATAATGGATGAGGGGTTTAATCAGCTGATTCCACTTTTAAAATTCATAATTTGTCTAACGAGTATTTGAGAGGAATTTAACCTTTACTGTTTCTCATCTTCTCATTTCATCTAAGCAGGCAATCTCTCAGAACCCCAAGTCCCCATTAAATACTAACACCATTTATTGGTTCATTTTCCTTTTTACAAACTTCTATGGAATGACTGCCAAATTAAAACCTTAACTTTTTCACACATCAAAATTAATTTAGGACTAATACTAAAACTGCCAACCTTTGAAATGTGAAAGTAATCATAAATCACACATAAACCAAAAGCTTCAAGTGGTATGTGCTACAGCTTTACATACAAATCAAATCACATGTAAAATGTGTTTTATAAAGTTCAGTATCAGATACCGCATATTTTTCTCATCTTTAATAAAGATAACTCCATCTCCCCTACCTCATATTCTCTAAATGTGTTTATAAAGCTGTCACACTATGTGTTGATTGGACACACTGTACTTCAGTAAAAGCATAGAAGCCCAGCACACATGCAGGAGCTCCTGTATACTAGACAACAGAAAGGCAGGATGACAGAATATTTTATGTGCATCTCTTTGGATGTCTGCACTCTCTTTTAAAGCAGCAGCAAACCCTGTTTGTGGACACATGCACAGAGACTCAACAGCTTTGTCCTCCACCTCCGCTGGCAGTCCTACTATCGCCACCATCTCCCTGCAGTGAACTGAGAGGCTGTGTGACTCAACTTCATGGCAACTCAATCAGTGAGGAAGAGGAACGAAAGGAGGTTTTCTTTTCCTTTTATAAAATCCTTCAATAGTGCTGACAAGTTTTTTTATGATTCTTTTCAGATCAAAAGGCTCAAACACTACATCAGCTGTGTCTCTCTGGCAGAACCACAGACCTTTTTGTTCAGACTGACCTGCATGCATCACCTACTAATCTACTTCCCTAGTTTTGGACACAACTGCTTCATCAGCTTTCTGCCAGGCTTCAGTCCAGCCGTCTCAATTCAATTTCTACTACGGTACCTTTACCTCCGTAAAGGGAAAATTAAAAACAACTCTCTGCTGCAGTGGCAGTCCTACAGATTGCAATTCTCCTTATTTACTTTCTTTTTTTATTTTAACAGTTAAATAACTTTGCTTTTCTCTTTAATTAATTAAGAACTTTCTACTATGATATAATTCAGAATTCGATTTTGAACAGTTCATTACTGCTTGGACATTGTCGCTTGTTAAAACGTGTGTATATGAAAAGAGTGAATTTGGAGCATGGAAATGTGGGAAGTATGGATTAAATAGCAGTATTTAATGTAGGGATTGGTAAAGACTAAAAACAACACACACACCTCTCATACACACACACACACATACACTGTACCAGAGACTGCACCTTACCTGCACTACCTCAGCCTGTAATATACTATTGCTGCTGTTTTATTGCTTTTATTGTAATGTCTATACTTTATATTTATCTTATCACTGTTACCTGTCATGTCCTGCACTTTGTCAGTCTGTAAATGTCAGGCTTGTATATTTCTTGTATATTTGTATATTCCTAGAGAGAAAACGTGATTTCATTTCCCTTGTATGTCTTGTATATATGAAGAAAGTGACAATAAAAGCTGACTTGACTTGACTTTGTGTTTCTTTGATAAGATGCAAGAAGTAGCCATAGCAAAGTAATGCCGAGTTATGTTTAAGGGATATCTAGAAAGGCTGTATTTAGTCAAAGTTCTTACAAAACCGAAACATAGTTGAGTGGAATTTAGTACTGAAATGAAATGCAATTACTGGATAATCTACATAACCGTCAATTAATTGAGTAATCGATTAATCGTTAACTGGAATTATAATAATCTTTTAGTGGCTTCTGATGCAGGGGATTTTGCCACAATTACTTTATTTGATCTCCACACCATTATCTGAGACACTTGCTTCAAACAGGCGTGCAGAAAATGACAACAAGGGCACCGTCTGCAATCTTGTCTGCATGCCCTATCCTCTACTCCCATCTTGTTTCCTTTGTGACATCACGTCACAGCACCACCAGCAGGTCTGGCATATTTTCACGGAGCTCAGGCCTATTGAGTACATTACTGTGGATGCACACATTTACTGAACTGCCTTTGTGCTTATAGAGAAGCTTTCCTAAATCATAAGCCTTTTCTCTTCATGTGGATGTAGCCTAAAGCTCAGAGACCTAGAGTGTCGGCTGTGGGGATCAAACCGGGTACTTGCAACTTTCTCAGAGCACAAGCGCACTGCTCTAACCACTACGCCAACACTCCCACCACTGGTTAATAATATTATTATACAATACTTTCCAATCCATTGTTTCCATAAGAATCTTACAGGTGTATAGTTTTACCTTCAGTGTGGATAGCAGACACATAACTCCAGTTGTATCTTTTGACAATGTCCACCATGGCTCGTGCTTGCTGGGCATCTGAAGGGACCACTCTCATAAAGTATTTATAAAGGCTCTGAAACCAAAAAGCACCAAGTGGGTTGTAAATAAAATGGTAGTTTCCTGAGGTAAATATCAGATTTAATATATTAAAACTGATCATGCATTTGTTTCAAAATTTCTCCTGCGTTCCTAAAGTGATCCTGGCTCACCTTGTCACTGAGGTCCATGCTTGTGGCAGAGTAGGCGATCTGCGGTATGTTAAAAAGCTGCAGCAGATTTTGCACCTGGATAGCCACTGAACTTGATCCTGGTCCAATTAAACCAACAATAGGCTTCTTTCCACGCATTGGAGTAGCGGCTGGGTCCGAGCACTTCATTGTCCCTCCTCCTCCTCCTCCCCCTCCACCTCCTCCTCCCCCTCCACCTCCTCCTCCCCAAGATGTCACACCACCCCAATCCTCAGAATCATCAGAGGACACCAGAGAATCCCGTATGAACTCAATGCTCTGCTCCAGAGCCACAGCGGAGTGCCAACAGGAGTCCCGGATCTCGCAGCCCAAAGTGATGTTGGGAAGGATGTTTTGGTCAGCATTGATTCTGTCCAGCGTATGCATCATGGCCTCCACCCTCTGGATGCCATACTGCTCACGCACTGCGCCACACTTGCGTTCATGAACCTGAGCGAACAAAAAAGAACAAATTATGTCAAAATGTCATGAATTTCTATCAAGGAAAATGACCTGAATTGACTTAAAAATAAAAAAATAGATACTTTACATATCTAAAGGTTGTTTTTGTTTGATTATTCATATTTGAATGAAAAACAAAGCCTAAATGTCAGTGGGTGAGTACTGGTTACTGAGGCAACTATTGTTCATGATGCTGCAAACACAAAAGGGTTTCCATTTTCAAAAATAAATATATTTCTTTGGTAAGCCTTGCAGCTTTGTTTGGATTCTCTCTGAACGAATATGGAAAAATAATACCATAAATATGAGCAGTTATTTTTCCAAAAATATTTTTCCTGTAACTGATAAGAGGATATGTCAGTTTTTTTGTAATATATGATAATGTTGTTAGTAGTTGACATTTTACCTCCACTGGATAACTTGTTTTTTTCTTTTTATTTGGGGTCATTTGAAAATATTTGTTTCTGTAGGCTAACACTAATAGCTGTTCTGAGATTACTACTGTTTTATGGCAGAAGTAATCTCATAGCAGGCAATTATTAAAGACAGTCATAACATTTGCATTGGGTTGTTGGTATTTAACAGTACAATTATTTACACAGGAAAGGCAAGTGGTGCAACACCACTGATCTTTATGACAGATTAAGAAGCTTCTGTTCACAATACGTTTCACACGGGAAGATCATTGGTGGTGCAACACCTATGCCGCCATGTTGCATGTGATTTTACTGCATTTGTATAAACCACTTTCCTCTCTTTGAGATTTTGGCTGTTTCAAAATGGTAGATGTTCTCTTGATACTTGTCTCCTCTTAAGGTAACCATGAGCTTTACCCTCTGAAATTACAAATCTGGATTTATGCTAAGGACAAAGTGCTATATATATTTATTTAAAAAAAAAAACAATAACTGCTAACATCCCTCTAAGATCTTAGAGGAATCTTTTACTAGAATATCAGATTTACATGCCCACTTTAAAGCATTGAGACCATGTTGCAGGAGTAGAGAAAAACAAAGGAAATCACCTTGTCAGCAGGGGGCTGGTGATGGACAGAGAACAAAGCTCCAATGATGATGTCCCCAGGCATGTGCGCCACAACTCTCCGTTCACTGGAATCTGCTCCTTCACACCACACCCAAATTGAAAAAAGCAGCAGAAGCCAAAGCATCATCATGGTAGAGCGAGGTTGGGAAGCACAGGCAGATCTCAGATTGTAAGCGCAGAAGTGTCACAGGGTACTACTGTTTGACCAACAGATTGGCTGAACATGTCAAGAGCTGTCGGCGATGTGGAAGGCTTGGAGTAAAACTCAGTTTTGTATTCTGCCTTTCCAAGTTGTTTTTTTAGGGAGTAGCTTGTATGTCAAGGGGGGAGCATTTGTGGGAGGGCTGAGACAGCTGCTGCTGTGCAAACTATAAAAAAATTCAGGAGAAAGTCTAGAAAAAGTTTCTCCAGGATCCCCCGGTTACAAGGCTGTGCTGGTCTCCCCTGGAAAAGTTCAGTGAAAGACATGTTCCCAAAAACCTGTGGGATGAAAAACACTCAGTTAGACGGTATAAACACAATCTTGTTAAAAAAATTTCAACTAATATAACATTGTTAGAGAAACTCAGGGAATATCTCTTCATCGACATTTAATGAATGATCAAAAAGGCAAAGCAATGGGATATCTGGTCCTGTTTCTGCAGTACACCCTTGTTGAGTCATGTGATTTAAAACAAACTTAAAGATATAGTGGAGCATTTTCCCGAATTTTTGAAAAGACACACCTCCTCCACTTTAAAAAAAAAAGTTTGCACATGCACAACCCTGTACCTGCTCCTGAGAGGGAATGCACATTAAACGTGTGCGAGAACATGCACGAGCCCATTCCTCCTCGTGCACGCTGTGTTTAAAAGTCGCTGTTTGCATTGCTCATACTAGCTGACTTTCCAAAAGAAGATTTGCATTTTTCCATTATGTCAAACTCACCACCTGTAGGTGAAAATGGTTACGAGCACGTAGGACGGCTTTACGTAAACATATCACCAGAAAGATTTGACAATTAGGAGGACCACTTAATTTAATGATCCATCCGGAAAAAGAACATCCTCCACTATAGCTTTAAAGATATATTGGAGAAGTAGAATAAATTAGCAGTAACAACCCAAGATGGCATGTATACGAGAGTAAAAACGTTTAGCTCTTTCACATGGTCACATAACTACGAGGGCATCCTGAGGAGCCATTTATTTCTGCAGCTTAATGTGATGACAACAGTATTGGCTGGGGACCAGCTCTCTACATGCCTCAGGAATTGATGCCTAACAAACACTGGTCCAGCTCTTTTCCTCTGCTTCCTAGGGAATAGTTCTACATCACTGTGAATGAGCAGAGTCACCACTGAGTCAACAAGATATCAATATCTCAAACACAACAGCATTTCACGCCTCAAGCAGCTGTAAAGAACAGTGCTTTTCTGAAAAAGGTTTCTGTAACACTCTAATAGGTCTGATGGATGTAAACAGTATAGTTCTAATCTGAACCGACACATTTTTTGTAATGAAAAGTAAAGTAAGTCCAACTTTACTTAGATGATTGTAGGCTCTCTCTCCAAAAAACCTTGGAATCATAAAATGTTGGATTGGTATGGCTTGGCATTCATGGGCATTTTGTATTTATTTTGTTTTAGCAAAAAAAGTCAAAATATTCCTTGTGTCTGTATCTATTAATTAGTGAGCACATATTCTCTGTTTAGTATCCGTTAATAAAGCTCCAAACAAAGCGTTCATGCTCTGTGGGTTTTGGTTTGTCTTTTTTGGCTGTGTAAGCTGATTTTAAACTTCTGCTTGTCTCATCTAGTTTATTCAGATCCAGCCTCTCTTCCCCATATCCCTTTTTCCACTAATCTAAGTATATATTCTGTCTGTTTTACTTTTCAGAACCACAAAAGATAGTTTTTTCTTTTGTTGAACCACCTGAATTTAGAGTTTCAGAATTTCCCATCATCTGTTTCACTGTTCTATTCAGCTGCTTCGTTTGACATTTATTGTATGTGTTGGGATCAAATAAAAAATCTAAGAATAATGATGAGACTGTATACGAATAGAAAAAACACACAGGTCTGTTGACAGACAATGAGTGCTCCCTGTGAATTAATCCTAAGAAATGAGGCACTGAGAGGAGTGAATCTTCATGTTTGCAGAGAGAGGCAAGGCAAGGCAAGGCAATTTAATTTGTATAGCACAAATCAGTACATGGACAATTCAAAGTGCTTTAAATGAATTAGATAATAAAATAGAAGAAAAGTAGAATGAAAGAAAAAAAAGGAAAACAAATAAAACAATTGGACCACAAAAAAAGCTAATTAAAAGCAAGTTTAAAAAAAAGCGGGATAAAGAAATTAAAACAGTTGGACCACAACCTTAAACTAATACCCAAGTTAGCAGTTTAACTTAACAGTCAAAGGTAGTTTAAAAAAAAAAAAATTTTTTTGACTTCAAAGAACTCAGGCTTTCCACACTTTTACAGTCTTCTAGGACTTTTTCCCAGTGGAGCATAGGAACTAAATGCTGCTTCCCCATGTTTGGTTTTTGTTCTGGGTGCAGAGTAGACTGGAACTGGAAGACCTGGGTGGACTGGGAGGTTGACACACTGACAACAAATCTGTAATGTATTGAGGTGCTGATCCATTCTTTGATTTATAGACCATTCTCTGAGCTCCAGGGAGAGCATCTTATAAGGTCATTGCTACAACAAGCATTTACATTAGTTCTGCTGTAAGTCTGGTAAATGATCTTATGCTCATTCCAAAGAATTTTTCCAAGCCGTGCCAAAAAATAAATGTGAGCCTTGATTAGCTGATGGTTTTGTTATGTGTACCTCACCTAGAGCTGCTACAGAAAAGCAAATACGTAAGATTGACTAGGAAATTACTGTTAGTTAAATGGAAAGTGACATCCATTCAGTAAACCTTCAATTAGCCATCTGTCTGCATGTCTCCAGCATTTGGTCTGACATCAGTACGTCACCAATAATTCATTGCAATCGACCATTCAGAAAAAGGTAGAGAGGAGTGTGGCATTTCAGAGTATATGTTAGAATAAAAAGAGAGAAACTAATGCTAAAGATAAAAACCAGAATGAGATAAAAGAAATAAAAAAAAAGCGTGAGGCATTACTGACATCAGCGGCTGCAGAGTCTGTTTGAATCAAAATGGGCGTTTCAAGCTGGCAGGATTGTTCACTGCTGCTCCAATAATGAATGAATGAATAAAACCAAACTAAGCCTTGCAGTGCACGTACACCCAGTTATTTAGTGATGCAACTGAATGTCGGCCTCTGCTTCCCGCTCCCTCTGTCTCCCATTCTCCTCGTCTGCTGGTGAAACACACAAGCAAGCTGAGGTTTAAGAAGAGGCCTCAGGTCTGGGGCTGGTTTCATGATCGCAGCATTTTGCTGGGGTAGAACATTCATACCTTCCTTTTGGCTCTCATGTCAACAGGTTAGAACAAAAAAGTCAGCAATGTCTCACTCCTGTCAAGTCATCCTGAAGCCATAACAGATGTGATTTTTGGGATGTTGCTTATATGTGGAACACGTTTCAGAAGTGCAGTTTGTGGCTGAATATTCAACTAATGCATTTGTTCATCATCACGTCCTTATATTGGCCAAGCAAAGCATGTTCTCATTGTCTTCTGTTTACAGGCAAATAATCATAAATTAATTTTTTTTTCAACCGCTATTTGATATTCAGTGTTTAAAAAAAAAAAAAAAAAACAATGCTTGTAAGAAGTTTTAAACAGGATTTTAAAAAACACAGCTATTAATATTAAGAGTTTACCCATTTACAAATGTCTGATTGATAGAGTTAAAAATACTGTTTGGGACACAGATGGAGATGGATGGAAGTTGAAGACAAGTGTCATCGAGATGTCCTGATCAGATGTTCGAACAAATTTAACTGATTCCCTTTGCTCTACTACCAGAGGGGGGAGTTACACTGTCCAAGAGTTAATTTCCCAATTGTGGTTACACAAGATTTTTTTATTGATGATTTATATATTCTGACCATGTCTTTTTTTTTTTTTTTTTTTAGCTCATCTCCACCATAATAAACTGAAGTTGTGTCAAAATATTGTAGATAAGGCCACAATCAATTTATACATGTCCAACATTACTTGTGAGAAAGACACATACGATATTGAACTTCAAAGACTTTCCCCCAGGCCTAAAGGGAGAACTCAACCTTATTCTGATCAGAACCAAGACCTCAGACTTAGATTAACTAATTTTTCTGGATGTGAACCCTTCCACCACATGCAATACAATAATAAAACTAGATCATCTTAAAAAAAGACAATAAACCCAAGAGTTACAGAGTGCCACCTGCGCCTATTCATGACGGACATGTTTGCAATAGTTCCCCTGAATCTGTGTATACTCCATACCCTATGTGCGTTTTCTTAAAAAGCAGGCTACAGTGATTAAAATGTGATGTATTAGACCCTTGACTATAAATTAAGTGAGTTAAACTAGGCTGAGTGAAAGATGCAAATAATGTTGCTGTTTTTTTTTTGGAAAACCAAAGACCCTTCCCCCACATCTTCACCATTAGAGTATGAAGTAAAACCAGATCCCCTAACTTACTGCCAGCATCGAAATGATCCTGTAAAATAAAGTGGATTACAGCGCTGAAACTCCCCTAACGAGAAGCCCCTTCTCTTTATTTGCAGCTCTGAGTCACCTACCGGGTTCCCCTATCATGCTCTACTATGTTGCTTTCTTGTTGTGGAGACTTAATGAGCAACTCGTTCCCTAAAGAAACATCTCCTACACATCATTAAGCATTTATACCTTTAGCTCTAACCAAACTACACACAAGTGCACTGTAAACCCCAATGAAATAACTTTCACACCGACATAAAGAGGCATGAAAACTAACCTCTGGTTTGCAGCAATCCCTTTCATGCAGTGAATTTTATTACAGCTGAAAACTTTTAATTTACTATGTAGTAATGAGGAGACATTCAGTTTTAAAAGATACGCAGAAATACAGTTTTTTTTCCCTCAGTTCTGTTATTTGCAGATAGTAATGTTTGTAATTAACACGAGTACAACAGCAGACAGCGTCTGGAGAGAGAACAAAATTTGATTTGCTCTTGTAATGTATGGGGAATTGCAAATTCACCACAGAAACTCCACTGTGCCCTTTTCTTGTCAGTAGATATGGGGTAAATTATTCTTTCAAAGGCAAATATACATCAGCGTCATGCAATTATCAACCTACCCAAACTAGAAAACAAACACAGGCTACAATGGAAAAATAGTGAGCGCCCTATGCCATTCACAAATGGATGCACGTCCACCCACATGAATTTAAAAAAGGTCCATTCTGTTATCACCCAGTCAGAGTGGGTGCCTTTGCCTCCTGCTACAGAGGAACATCCAGTAGGTCTGTGGCTGCATATTTTACAAAAACCTGAAGAAAAAAAATACTAGAACTGAATCATATTGTTTGTTGTTTTTCTCTCATTGCAAGGCTTTTGCTCTTTTGCTGAGTGGGCGTGGGACAGAGTGTCTCGGTAGGCTTTTCTTAATCCTGAGTGGACAAGGGAACCATTTTCTCCAGAGGTTCACAGAAAGCAATGTTTCAGCAGGTTTTTTAAAAGTTGAATGTCATCTGAAAGTTTAAATATCTCATCTGTCAATTGGATATTTCTGATGCTTAAATTATAAATGCAATAAACATTTAGTCAATTTTTGTCAATGTGTTTTTGTTTTTTAATGCGCCCTCTTGTATTCTAAACATGGTTATTACAAATTAATAATTATCCACAGCTATAAGCATGCCTCTGAAACTCTGTTCAGTAATGGCAGGCTTAAATGGTTGTTATACAATCTCTGTAATATGACAATATGTGTCATCAGCACAGTAACTGATGCAAACACCATAAAAGGTTTGCAAGAGCAGCATGCATAACTCACCCAAACAATCATTGACCTTTCATCGCTTATCCTGCAATCCGTTGAGACTTTCTGCCGCCGCTCCTCTATGCAGAGCACCTTAATTGTACCCCATCCACTTTAATCTATATCATAATTTTTTTTTTATGCATTATGAGTTTAATTACCAGACTGATCTGACATCTTCCAAGCCCTTAATTAATCACTGACGAGCAGCGTCTGCCCAAAGTGCCTGGCTCCAAGGAGAAAGACTTGCGCAGCGCTGCAACAGTCAGACCGCAAAACGCGATAAGAGAGCAACATTTGCACCCAATCAAACACACACAGATTGATAATGAGCGAATGATGCAGGAACATGAAAGAGACACAGTCAGAGACAGTCTGAAACCAACACTGCTGCAGCATGCACGGATAAAGAGGGGGCTCTACCCCCCTCAGACATGACTGTGCGCCCTGGAACCAACACCGGAGGAACGAGATGTTTTCATAAACTAGGTTATTAGTGAGTTATGGCAAACCTAGATTTTAAACATACAAGTTAAAGCAAGAAAATTGATTGCAGTCAGAAAACATTAGGGGACACTGAGTACATCTCCAGTGAATAAATGACATTTATCCTATACTATATGTATATTTCTCTTAAATCTTTACCTCATAGAGTCCCTCATGGTTCTGAAATCATGCGCAGCATCCCGCTTGACAATTAGGATGCATGCTGCCACAGAGGAAGAGGCTGCCCATAGTCCAATGTCAAACAGCCTGAAAAGCAGCAGCAGCAGCAGATCGCTGTGCAGCTCCTGAAGAGTCCTCCGTTTTCCAGTCACGCACACCTGAACCTCTTCTCCAAACACCTCTCTCCTTCCTCTGCTCCTCCTCTTCTCAGCACATCTCCCCTCACATTATCCTCCGCACTCCCCCTCCTCACCGCCTCTCTCTCCCCTGCTCTTCACGACCCCCTCTGCTGCTGCTTATATTCATTCAGCATTGCTACTTGTCTCAAGCATTTTTAAACATTTTTTTGCTGCTTTTCTACCAAAAACTTGTTACCCTTACTCATACTGACCCAATTAGGATTGAGCCATCAGTGTTTAGGCTGGATGTAAAGGTGTACTTGAAGCATTTAGATACTACATTCATTTCACCCAGATGCCTGAGCAAATACTGTCTACAGTAATATTAGATCAGATTATTAGATTAGATTATATTAGAATACTAGCAGATTCTGCAAGTTTCTTCCCCACCACCATCAGACTGCTGAACTGTTAAAAAAAAAAAAAAACTCTAAATCATGTCACAGACTCAAAAATAGTTCATATTTGCAAAAAATATTAATTGAACCATGTTCTTTCTCCCACACTGTTTACATTTGATCACTGCACATTATGGAATGGAAATGTTCATTTACTGCCTGAAAAGATGTACTAAGCAAAATTTCAAAAATAACAATAAAAGTTGTCTTAGTCTGAGTCATTGCTTTTTGTCTGTAAGATGGAACAGTTATTGAAACGTTTTAGTATGAATGTCCATGCCTCAAATCTGGAACATTGGTGATAAACATGTGTGACCATTCAATGTTGCATTCCAGATTCCTCTCGCTTTAGCCGTTCCAACCAGCCTTCAAGTGGGAGGCAGCTTAGAAAAGGGGCAAAATATGTTTTTAATCTTACCTTGTCCCAGTTTCCCAGGCCCATTGTATTAAAATCAACCCACAACTGCATGGCTCTGTATTCAACACAAGGCTCAGTTAGCAATGTGTGCTGGAAATTAGCAAATGGAATGCTTCAAAGCTGAAGTTTCCCTACCCCACACCAAATCCAGTGTAGTGACTATATCTCAGCAATAGCTTAAAAAATAATCTGTTTGTTTGCACTTCAGGTGGTTCGCATCCCTGAACATGTCCCTTCAGGGTTTAAATTGTAACTGTCATGTCGATATCAATTTGCCTAATTAATCGCTTGAACTCAATAATAAATAAGCTATAATATTTCAGGGGCAATGTATTAAAATGCTGTTTTTTTTATATGCTATTTAATGCTTTTTAACTGATGTACCCATATGGATATAGGCTTTCACTGCCATTTATAACCACAACTGATATAGCTCCTGGCAGCAATACCAGAGACTCACGCAGGATAGAGGTGACACTATAATGATATGTAATGCAGAAATTTTGCTGTAATCATATTCCTAATTATGTTCAACAATATTTACATGTCATGTTTCTATTTATTTAAAAAAAAATTATTTTAAGGAAACCGCATAGTGCATTCATTGTCTGTACCACCTTGTCTTTGCAGCGTTGTGGGGTGTGAGTGCTCATCTTTTTTGGCCAAGTGATAGGGGACACTCTTTTATCACAAGAACCCAAAATCAGCAAGAATTGGAACATAGGATTGTCTCCTGCAAGGTAACAGTGCTAACAACTTTGCCATGGTGAATGGCTGACATTCTAATTTAAATGCATCAACTACTGAGAAACAGATTGCTTTTTATGTGTTGTACATCCATCCACCCATCCATTTTCTGTCACGCTTTATCCCAGCTGGGGTTGCAGGGGTGCTGGTGCCTATCTTCAGCTGTCTATGGACCTTTACATTTCCTTTTATAAAAAATTATTAATAATGTTACTCATAATGAAAATCAGGTTCCTTAACCAAAGGTTGCTCTGAATCAATGACTCCCAAAGTTTGGAACTGAGGTCATGGCTAAACAGGTATGGGGTGTTACGATCCTCTGCAGATATTAAACTTAGACATACAGTCATACTGGTGTAAAATTTTCCATCCAAGGAAAACCAACTGATTGCATCAATGGAGGTTGAAGAATTCCTTCCCTCTGGATGAACATCTAGCGACAGTAGATATTCGCTTCCATGTGTCATTGGCTTTACAGCAATCCCTCACACCGCACATGCATTCCGCTACAGCAATGACATAAAGGTTGTTTGGGAGTATCTGCTTTATATATAAACATATCTGTCCTTCCAAAATAAGGATTTCTGTAGTTTTATAATGTTTTAAAAATAATAATGAGAGTGAGAATTTAGACACAGATTTTATGAACATGATTCCCGTTCACTCTCTTGTGTTTCTGCCTACAGTGTCTCCTTTTTTATTTTGTGAGCTCTCAGAATGAGCCTCCGCTATTTGACATGAGACAGAATAAAGAGGGACACATCTTTGTGGAAAGATCACAGTATTTTTCTGGATATCCATCTTTAGGTTGATTATATTCTTTTTTGGCTTGCCACAATAATTGGCTGTGGTGGTGCCACATTTAGGTAAATCATTTTGCCATTCAGAGCAGAACGTTTTATTTTCTGAATAGCATGTGTCATTGTTATTTATAAAAGATATCAGCTTAGGTCACGGAAGAGGAGATCAGCAAAGGGAATAAAAACTGGAGAAGTTGTCAGACAGTTTTCTCCTTTCTGCTTTCCTTTCAATTTTCTGTCTGAACTTTTCATGATATCTCAGTCTTTTAACACTAACTATAAAAAAGTTGAAAGCACCCCCAATCCCCCCACTTGTGAAATCTAATGTTGATAGACTGAGTGTATCTTTCTATTCTTTTAGACAAGACAGACATCAGACGTGACTCCATGAGCTGGGATGACGATGCAGGGGAGAGATCGATTAACATTTGAAGTTTGATTGCGGTCGCACAAGAGTAAAAGAGCTATTAACCTATACGGATTTGTTTGGCATCTGCCTATGGAGCCAGAGAGATTAAACAATTAAGGATATAAAATCAATGCAAACCTAATGAAAACATTCCAACCATTGCGCAATAAAAACAGACTGCTCCTGCCAGTAACAACAAGCCTCTTAAGAATGTAAGAATATGTGCTATTAAAATAGTATATTTTTAGATTATACACATGCAGAGGTTATGACAGTAATTCTTACATTTTTAGTCTCTTTTTTTTGTTTTGTCTGAAAATATTATAAGCCGCAGCTGATGGTAGTAGAGAAAATTATGAGTCAGTTAAGGGGTCTAAGCAAAAGTTTCAGTAGACTTGTCAGAGTCTACTTGTTTTTGCATTCCTTTAGGAAACAGACGTCCCAGAAGGTGTCCAAGAAAGGTTCATCTGTAAAAGCTGACATGCATCACATCCTATAATGGCAGCTATGATGTTTATAAAATCTCCTTTTCATTATTTGCATGCCAATATAGACTTTCACTGAATAAAGAAGTCAGAGTCACATACCTCAGCTTGTAGGGGTGAATACTCCCACAGAAACACAGCATCTCTCACAAGTGCATCACAGCATCATGCTCACGGTGGTTAATCTACTTTTTCACTATGGCAACAAATAACCACCCTCCTCTCTCCCTTTAACTCTCTCTGTCTCTATCTCTTCTGTTCGGCTTCCTCTCTGCTCCAATGGAAAGGCTTCGTCCGTCACAGGTCTCCCACCATCTCTCTGTGTGCTGTCTGTCTCTCCTCCTCTATCTCACTTCGCACCTACCTCCAAGATACCATCTGGAGATGCATACTGGTACACTGCAGCCTGAGGAGAGATCCAGAGAGAGATGGAGACAAGTCTACGGGATACATGGGGGGGTTTAGAGCTTGGCTATGACAAGGCTTGGATTAATTTGTCTGCCAAATGCATTTGGGATTAGTAGACCATTAAAAGAGCATGACATATACATGCACAAACATACACAGCTGCATTTTTAGATACCACCTTGTCATGCAAAGACATAAAGGTTGGACATAGTAGCAACCTTAAACTTGATCTCCTTTCTTTTTTTGTTGCTTTTATTTTTAGAAAGCCTCTGTAGCTCTCAAACAAATATACAACTGTGCAACCACGTGTAAAAATAACACATTTTTAATGTACATGCAGCTTTTTTTATGAGCAACAGACACAGCTGACTAAACAGCCAATAAAGAGAACATCATCTCTTGAGTCGCAGACTCTCAAGCTTCTTTTCATGCACAAGAGAGCCAAGTGATTTCTCAAATAAATTCTAGGTTGATTAAGAAATATCAAAAAGCAAACAATGAAAAAAAACAACACCATATATTAAACCAGCACATTTTAACTTCTTTGTAAGCTCACAGTTAGTTGGTTAGTGCAGACTCATCAATAAAGGCAGACATAGCCTCCAAAATCTGCCTTTACATGCTTACATGTACAGTATTTAATTTATTGCACGGACAAGCAAACCCTTTCTCAGCTTGTGTAATCTGAATTCCTTTTTCGTTTCCCATTCTCCATCAAAATATTCTTCTTGTATTTAAATATAAAAATTTGATCATGATGGTATACAGCATTTAAGAGTTTGATGGTGTATGTGAGACACATTGAGATAATAGTAAAGTTTGTGAGAGGGCTTGAAAGTCTTTATGCAAGTGAATAGTTTTGATTGTGAGAGAGCAAGAGCAAGTACGAGCATTTGGTCTCATGGCACAACCCACAAGATGCAGAGGTCTAATTTAAAAGGAAAATTCATTTTGAGCATCAGGTTGTGGTGCAGGTCTTGAGAGAATATTCTGCTAATTCATAAAACATGGTTACTGTAAAGTAAAAAGATAAACCCAGGAATAAACTCAATGATGTTGAAGAATTCTATCTGCAGAAGAATGATCCATACATTTTTACACACCAGAACATGCTTACAATCTTTCAAATGGAAAGATACATACAGTCAGGCACAAACTCACTGAAACATAAGGCCAATTAGAGCGGTGAATTAACTTTACATACATGACTTTTGACCATGGGAGGATGTCAGATTACCCAGAGAAAATCCATAATGGATGGGGAGAATTTACAAACTCTACCCGGTGAGGCCTAAGAATCGATGTGACACAACGACAATGAAGCTGTGATATTAAGCAGCCAATACTAAACCAGTTCAGGTAAATCTAATGTGCTTATTTTTAGGGGGAAGACAATATATCTTTCTCAGAAATGTGAATTTAAGATTCATTTTTAAACTCCAAACCAGTTAAAGCTTAGATTAAATGGCTGAAGGGATTTGAGGGAAAATTGGAAAAATGTGCTTCATTTTACAAGCAATAAAACCTGTAAAAAGACATATTTATTCCTTTATTGCCTTATCTTTATCAAAAAGTAGATAATGATGATAATAAAAAAGCCAAAATGGAAACCTAGACATAATCTTAGAGGAAGATCAGAACCCATTAAATCAGGCTTTTCATTCAACACAATAGACCAAAGCAGAGTCCACTTTACTGTAGGTTAAGCCCAAATTTGTCTAACATCTCCAACTGCATCCTACCATCAATTCTGAGTAAGAAACTTGAAGATCATTGAAGTCCTCCATTTAAAACAGAGAACAACCAGAGGAAGCAGTTCTTTTAAACCACTCTAATGCAAACTGAAGGTAATGGACAGAAGATGTTATCAGTCACATAGTCTGCCAAAACAAAAGCTCAAAATTGTTTGTGAAGGAAAGCTGCCTCTAGCTCGTAACAATTTTCAACAGGAGAGAGCAGGAGAAGAGGTGACATGGTGAAGATTTTAACATCACCACTACACACACTTGGACAAAACTAGTTTAATGAAAGAAAAACTCACAATTGTCACAGAAATAACTATGACAACCAAAATAATAAATATATATTCTTTGAAAGCAAACTAATAAAAGTCAGATGTTACTTTTCAGTCATGCTTTAACAAATAACAAACTCATAGAAAGAGCTGGGACAAAAAAGATGGTATTCCCTTAGAAAGGACTGAAAATCATACAACCAAAGGGACATGGAAAATCAAGGTGTGGCCACTAGCTAGTATCACATGCGTCTACAATTTGTAATGTTGTCTTTCATTTCTAACATGTACCACATTCAGCATGGACATGTCAAGGAAAGAGTTGTCTTAGGAGACAGAAAGAAATTATAGACCAACATTTTAAAGGTAAAGACTTTAAGACCATCTCCAAGCTGTTAGATGTTCCTGTGACTACAATTACACATATTTTTTACACATCTTTCCACAATCACATGGAGACATGCCTTTATCCCGTTTTGCCCATGAAAAGATAAGCAGATCAGAGCAGAGGTGCAGCCCTCAGATTCCAACCTATTCTGCTTTATAGTTTAACCTAGAGAAAACGAAGGAGACATACTGTAGGGCTTGCTAAGGTTACACAAAGACCAGATAAGCATTGAAAGCCTCCCCAGCACCATATAGACCCACAGACACATCATTCTTCTCCAAATCTCCTCAGGGCATGAGGTTTATTACAGTCTGTCTGTTATTCCAGCAGTTGTATGTTAAAGAGCTATAAACTGCTTCCTCTGGTGTGGTCAGCATTTCCATCATCATCCGCATCTGCCGGTTAGGTAGTTTGTTTGTAAATGTTTGTTTTCACTCTTTTTAATTAATCCTTTAAAGGGCAAGATACCATTTTTGATCACTTAAGTACCCCTTACAAATGGAGTCCCCTCCGTCCCTCAGTGAGGTCTAGAAGCACAAGATCTATATCCAGCCATTCAGCAAAGATACAGCTACATGGCTGTTCATCTTATTCTGACATTTGATCAATTAGATGAGCCCTTCAATGATATATTACCTACTATAAATTAAGTTGAAAATAAAAGTTAACAAGTCAAGAAAAAAAGGTAAAAAGCTAATTGAAAAGTAAAGTTAAAAAAGTTAATAAGCCTAGTTAACAATTATATTTAGATTTATAAACTAAAAAAAATAAGTGCTAGTATCAGCATTTCTTAAAGAGACTTTCTTATAGAAGTACTTTTGTTATGTTATTTTTAATATATTTGGGCAAGTTGGCGTTTCTTGTTATTACATTGACATAAATTTTTGCCATCAAAATATCCATATTTTTTGAATGTTACAAAGGTAATAAGAGATTGTCCTGAATTCCAATAACACTATTGGCTTGAAATTTTGTTTTTCAAAGTATTTCACTGAGTATATAAAGGGTTAAATACAAAAAGTTGAATAACTCTATCTAATTATTTCATCCTTAATACCAACAACTGACAATTTCCTATACTCTTTTTCCCTCTGTGTTGTTTTTTTATTTTTACATCATAAGCAGGTAGTGAACAACATTGACTGCAAGCAGTCACATCTTGCAGCGGTCGCTTCATCCATTGATCCATATTATGTAATGCATTAAGTGGTGACTGATGACCAAAGGACCGCAACAGGGTTAGTGATCACTTGAATGCACCATTTAAAAAGGAATTGACTGCTAGTAATGGATTACAGGATCACTGTAAATCATAAGTCACTGTGTACCAGATGTGAGCTGCAGACTAAGCTGCTTCTGAAACACACTTAGACTTAAAATATGAGCTTCTGGAGGTTCTGTCCTCTAATTTTAGGACGCAACTTAATCCCCTGTTTATAACCTTGGCTTTTAGAATAAATTAACACAGTCATTTAGAAGCAGGCCTAAGCAAAATAAACTTTAAAACAGTATATCTTTTATTCACATCCCCATTACACAAACCCTTAAAGAACTGTCTCTTCACAGTTATTTTAAAGCTGAAAATCCACGAGCCAATTGTTTTATACTTAAAAAAAAAACACACAAGCAGAAGTATTAACCAAAAAAAAAAAAAATGGACCCCTTGAGACTTCATTAATGCAAATTTGCATCAATAATTTAATTACTATTGATGTAGCTGAGACCAATCAATTGCTTGTAATTGAGAGTAACATGTTGAACCATGTGGGATTGGAAGCAACGGTAGGGCTGATAGAAATCATGTTATTATAAACAGAATGAGGCTAACACTGTAAAGCTGAGTTTGTGGTGCGTGTGAGAGAGGAGGAAATAGCAACAGTTCCCCCTGGTTGGAGGAAAATGAGATTACAATGACAGAATAAACTCTACAAGAAATAACCCAACACCTGTGCTCCTTATGTTTGCATAATCAGTGCGTACTCGGCAGAAGCGCTACATCCCTAGGATTAGATGTTTGGGGTCTTTTTTCCACCTCCTCTACAAATCGCAGAGAGATTCAGTGTCTTTCAGCAAATCAATTATTCAATGGCCTTTCTGAATAACAGTAGATGCCAATGGTTGCCATAGACACAAGGTTGATGTATAGGTTTGACACTTTTCTGTGATATTTTCCCTCTAAGTGGGACAAATAGTGAATTAAAAACATCAGCTTAATGTCAGCGGAGAAATGAGGACGTCAGTTATGAAAGATTCATTCTCATTTAAAGCGCTTCCTGCCTCGCTGACCACACAAAGATTGGGTTTTAATGATGCCCATTTATTTTAAGGCAACTAGACAAGTTTGTGATATTGTGATAAAGATTATCACATTGATTTCCTGTTCCCAATGCCAAAAGATTGATTTACCAGCAAAACATGTGTCTCCTGGGAAATTTTGACATTAGGTAGACATGGTTGCCTACTTAATAAAAGGTATTTATAATAAAACTCCTGACACTAACAGACAGGTATCTCCCCTGCAGGTTACATATTAATTTCATCCTAGTGTACACTCTTAATAATGATGGTATTTTTGGTAACTTTTAAAAAGTTTGAAAGAGCTTGTCTTCAAAATCACTGCAGGCTGCAGTGAAACCTTGGTGCATACAAACAAAAAGCAGCCTCAGTGCCGGTGTTAACTGTCAGCACAGGCTGACAAGCTGTCACAGTGTCTCTTACTTCCTGAACGCTTCGATAACACTCTCAGCACACAGACTGGGGACGATGCAGCTGTGCATTAATTTCACCCTGCAGGAAGAAAGTGATAACCTGGGGAAATGTAAATTATTTTCTGTGAAGCTCGACTACTGCATTATTAATCATCAAGAAACACACTATGAGTGTAGCTGTTTTGTCTTTTTTTTTTTTTTTTAGATAAAAATGACCATTTGATGTCAATTGTAAATATTTATTAATTAATTTGACGGATCCCCAACATGCAGGTTTGCAAATAGCTAATTCACTAAATAACTGCTTTTTAAGTTATTTCTTGTTAATATGCTAAAAGGGAAATAATAGCTTTGGGGAATTAATCAAAAATAGATATAGATAAGGTACATTAGGATGTGGGCATAGACACACTGATGAATTAACCAAACACTACAACAACACAGTTAGTGGTTAAAAAAGTACTTTAATTTTTCTATGCAAATATAAATATACCAAAAATAATCAAATACAAGCAAGAGAGGTGTATGGAAAATATACCGATTGTGCTTCACAAATGACGGCAAACTGATCTTTGTGTTAACCTTGAGGAACTAGGCTGGTCAAATTAATATACATCTGTACACAGTGTTGATATAAACCCTACAACACCTGTTTAAAGCCCCAACCCCCCAAAAAATAAAAAATTATAACCGTAGGAAACTCTTTCAGTCCTTGGGGTCTGGTGTAGATGTATCTCTGCTTCCACACCTGAAGGAAATTGCTGATTTACCTCCTCAGTATGCAGTCAAGTCTCCTCCTAATGACCTGATAATTTGACTCAGCTGTGTTGAAGCAGAAACATGTAAAAGGGACATTGGGCCTCTAGCACCAGAAATTAAGATTTAGAGCATACTCAAATATTCTTTACGCTTTTTGTATCTTGATTATCTAAATTAAGTATTAACTGTACAATATCAAATTGTGGAGAAAAACAGTGAAGAGAAGATTAAAATACAGTACGAAACAGGCAGAGATTATGTTTTTGTTTTTATGTTTAAAGCTAATAAAACCAAGAGCTGATCTAAATAGTGCAAATTGGTAAGAACTGAGTCAAAGCAAAAGTACATCGCCAATCGCTATAAGTACTGTCTGAATGGCAGTAAGAAGGGTGGTAAGAAATGTGGAAGCTGGATGTTTTATTATTTATAGTTCATTTAGCAAAGGGAGGTACAGACATTCCTATCTGGCTCCTATCTGGACCTATATAGGTTCCCACGGTACTTTGTCTGCCAGGAAGTATAGGCACAGCCCACCTCAGTGAATTTATCAGAAATACAGTATTGCATTATCCATTAACAAATTAATGGATACCCTTAGCCATTTCCTACATTTGTCTTACTTATATTTTTCTATCTTTTTTTGGAAGAATTTCTATTTCAGTTACATAATGACATCCATAATGCTGAAGGCTTTCCAGATTCAGCACAACAGTCCAGAGATCCGTTCATACACACAGTAGTGTCCTTAGAGTGTTGACCCAACAAAAGGTCAAGGAACAGGACCTGGGAGCTACAATCTGCTGTACTTGGTTAAAGGACAAAACTCCAGTAGCAGCAACACTAAAGAAAGCAAAGGCAGAAGAAGTGAGTTAAAATCAGGAGATCCAATAGGCATGCAATGAGAAAGAGTAAAGGAATAAGGAAACTGCTAGAAAAACAAATACATATGTAAATGTAAAACCCTCTATTAAACTCACACTGGAGAACTTCACCTCTGCATTTGAGTAGCAGTGGGTTGCCACTGTGCACTGGGTAAAGGGTCTTGCTCAGGAACCCATAGTGGAGGCTGTGGGGATTGAACCATGTACTTGCAACCTTCTCAGAGCACAACCGCACCACTAGGCAAACACTCCCTTATGGCGGAAATGTATGAGTAGAATAGAAATGGGTGAAATGATGTAATGCACAAAAAACCCAAATAGGTTATAAACAATAAATAAACCAAACATTAAATACATTTCTTTAATTATTTTATTTTGTACACTTCATTTAAAAAAAAACTGATTCCAGTATATACAGTGTACTTATGTGCCATCTTCCAGGATGTGTTTAAATTTTATCTAATAAGGAAAAATGTATGGTTTTCACCTACAAGTATTACTTTTCTATATGAACAGAATTGAATGCAAATCTGGAAATTACTCTTTTTTCTATATACCCTCAGATAGAAATGTAAAGAAGACCCAAAACAATGAGTTATGTAAAATAATTAATCAGCTTTGAGTGTTTTGGAAACTGTTGTACATTTTCTGTGATATGTAGATTTAAACCAAAGTGTCATATGTATTTCCAACTACTTTAAAATCCAATATGGTCTTTTTAAAAAGCTTCTCTGTAAGGTAAGGCAGTGGGAAGAAGGAGCAATGAGGGGATATGTGGAGCAGCTGTGGCAGAAGAAAGAATTAGAAAAATAACACAAAATCACCTAAGAAGTTAGGTGAAAAATCTAAATGTGCAGGAATACTAGGAATGTAAGAAGGAATAACAAACTGGTGACACTTAGAGAATATAAACAACAAGGAAAGAAAGTGAAATATTATGGCAACCCAGAACTCACAACACAACAGGATTATGCCGCATTCAACACATCATGACAGTGATTAATGCACTAGAAATGTTGGTGGGATTGCATTTCTTGGGGCTAAATGGGGGGAAATCTTATTTTACGGAATGGTAGAACTTTGTCCCAGTTTGCAATTGCAAAGATGAGAAAACAGAATAGAGTTCCACAAAGCTCCATCCTTCGGCCAAGTCAATATCTATATGCTTTCTCTCTGGTTTAGATTGTAGAGTGCAACGGCTTCTCTTTCCATCTGTGTGCTGAGAAAAAAAAAAAAAAACATTTGTATTTTTCTTTGCCACTATAGGACCTCATTCCCTTACAGTCACAATATCGACTAGGGTCAATCAGTTTTACACACCCCTATGTGCTGTGGACTGTGGGGATCATTTTAATTTTAAGTGTATTGTTAAATAAGGTTTCTGCCCTCTGAACATTGCAAAAAAGAACAAACTGTGTTGCCTGAATTTCAAGATATATTTCAAGATAATGAGATAAATTATGGTGTTGGTTTCCCTAAGGGACTGCCAACAAAAAAAAAAAAAATACTTGGTAGGATCAGTGTGTTTTTTGACCCCAAATACATAGCTACTGCTAAAAAATATTGTACTCTATATGAAAACCCTTTGGGATGTTTTGGCTATATTCAAAAGTCTCTAATGTGTAAACTTTTTATATTTTCTGAAACACACATTTTAGCATTTTTACCCTTAAAAAAAAGATAATTAGATATTATGAACTTGAAATAAGAGACTAAAGTTGTTGTTTTTTTTTATTTTGAATGCAAATTGTTTTATTCTATTTGCAAAGTGTCTCACTTACCTGCTCAATTAAAGAAAAAATGCATCTAATCTAAGAAAAAAATTACATATTTTAGATTTACATTAACTTTACTTTAGATTTACATTTTTTTGCAGTGCAGCGTCAGCTTTACCTGACCAAGAGAAATGTTCAGCGGTTGATATGCAAAATAAAAAGATAAAACACAACTTGAATCACAGTAAAATATTAATGTTACTGTTATTAAAACACCACTTTGCTTCCTTTTTTTAGTACAACTGCAGTAACTAAGTGCAAATTCAAATATCTCATACTGCCCCCTTGTGCTTGCTTTAAAAAAAAACCATTTTACATTTTGAACCTCATTGGCATCATGTGGTGTCTGGAATATTCAGGAGTCGCTGATTTGAACTGTTGTAAAATGAATTCCTTGTAAGTTCATAGCAATACACACGGTGTGTCTGTACTCATATCTCTCAGAGGAACCCTGAGGGTGGGTTTATCCTGTGATGGTCATTCCTGTGTGCTCTACTGCATTCCTGGAGCCAGCTAAGCTGCATCCCGTGCCTGCCCACTGCAGCATGTGAGCAGCTTGTGATCCTGGAACTTGCACTGATGACTCTAAACTCTGTAGTGGGACCTGAGGAGTTGAAGCAAATCTCAGGCTCTCTCTCCTTCTTGAATTTTCCACGTATGCTGTGTTGGTCATCATCAAATACCATAATATGAAAGGGATTTAAAGAGGAATTCTGAGTTTTTAATTGAATAATCTACTCAGCGATGTCTTACAACACTGGAAATACCTTCAGTGTTTGAATCTATCCTTTTTATTACATATGTCTAAGTGTAAGTTTTACAGAAAATGTTCCCCTATTTGCAATAATGATAACTTAAAGGACTGTTTTATTTCGACACCTTCAAGCAGCCAAATCTGAAGACTGATTAGCTCTGAAGGTATTTAACACATGTTATATGAACCTTTGGTGCAAATCTTTTGTGGAGTTTGTTCTTAAAAACAAACAGACAAACAAGAAAAAACGCACACATGGCAACATGAAAACAAATTAAATACGGCTTATGAATAGATGATGACTGTCTTTTCTAGAAAAAGGAAAAATCTTTTAATAATCTGTAACTGTAGAAGTGTTTTAATTAAAAAGTGCCTAAAGGTCCCATTTAAAAGTAGGTTTTTGCTCATGCAATGAAGCACGTTACCAATATTTTTTAGTGGCTTTGCATAGCTTTCATTACCAAACAGTTAAAATGTTGTATCAGATTATCATTTTGCCTTGATCTCTTGTTAATGACATCCCAAAAACGTGTTGAGTAATTGACATTTTATGCTTCTTGGAGCATAAAATAAAGGGATGCTTTCCCTTTCTATCATGTCACCACAAACTGCAGCTAGCTAAAAGAAAGCTAGTACAGTTTTCCCTTCTCTGACAGGGAATCCAACAAGATATTAACATTTTGAACTATATCCTGTTACAAAAAACATGACCATAATGGTCTGGAAGCTAAATGAGCAATATATAATATATCCATATTATTATGGTAGCGCTAACACTACCATAATAGTGCTAGTTATTATCACATTATTAGACTGCCATTGTTACACTAAGGTAATAAAAATAAAAAGTTTTATATTTTTAGTAATGAAAAAAAATCTAGGTAAAATATCTATTCTAAATTAATCCTGTGTTCTAGATTCTAGATTTCAATGTTGTATGAAAATTAAGAATGTGATATATTCAACTGATTTCTGTTAAGACCCAGAACTTTGGACCCAGAATTCAGAGAGACAGACTGAAGTGATTTATAATAGCGTTTATTGACCACTTGACATATCACGGTCTCAGCAGGTAGCACAAAAAGCCTGGAATCTCTGTAGAGGGGAAAATACAGGTTAGTGACCAGATATTTCCGACGAAAGACGATTACGAACCTGTGAGTCACTAAACTGATTTTAAAGTTGAGTCCGAGCCCAGACGAAGAAGTTGAATCGAGCAGGATGATTTTCCACAGCATGTGGCGGATGCGAGAGAGAGAGAGATTTGTGGAGAACAAACTGTATTCTTCTTCCAACAAATGCCACTTATGAGCTGATAATATAATAATACCAAGTGTCTCTGTGAAGACCATGCTTGGTGCCCTTAGTGTTCCTGCATACTCTACATGCTTATATCATGGATCAAACTCCTCAGCGAGATATTTAAGTTTTGCTTTGTAATCCAAGTCTGCTTAAAACTTTTTTATGACTCTATCACTGACCTATTTACTTGGCTCCTTAGTCACCATGATGCTT
>NW_015150811.1:402187-403926 GCF_000732505.1 Cyprinodon variegatus
TTTACATGCAAAGTCGCAAAGCGCAGCAAATGCGCTGCTGCTCGAGATGGAAAAATTGAACTTTTGCTGCTCGACGCACTGCATCAACCAATCAGAGAAGCTGATCTGGGAGCTGACAGCGAGACAGACACATCGCTGATGATACAGAGCACTGTGATCGCTGCTCTGAAACAGTTTATTAACGCCTAAATTAACTTAAAATGCTGAAACCTGCCAACAGAATATGTTCGCTTTTATTATCCTGCTGCCTGCAGTTTGGATTATTTTGATGAAAAACACCTACCAGCTGCCGCGGTGAACAGCGAGGAGGCGACAATTTATGCGTCAATAAACTGTTTCAGAGGAGTGATCACAGCACTCTGTGTCATCAGCGATGTGTCTGTCTCACAGCCAGCTCCCAGGTATGATTAATACTTTGTAATAAATACATGAATAAAGCACAAACATACTCAGTTTTGCTCCCGCTCTATTTTTAAATTTGCAGTAGAGGTATTTAAACGTAGTAGAGGATATGTACCTGTATATAAAACCCACGCCCTATAGTCCGGTGCGCCTTGTGTGTGTGTTAAATACAATTATGGCACACATAACTGAGACTGCGCCTTTTAGTAAGGTGCGCCTTATGGTCGTGAAAATACAGTAGTTTGGATCAGGTTATGATGAGTTGTAATGAGAAACTGGGCAGAGCTAAGCAGTTGGATGGAATGAACCATTAATCCAGTCATTAGTGCCAGGATCAGGACAATGAACAATAACTTTTTTAGTGTAAGGAAGAATATCTGTGGCAATTTTACCACCCTATAACTAACATAGAGGTACAGCAACAGTAATTGAGTCCTTGGGGTTAGGGGTCTTTTTTAGGTCTAGAGGTCTAATAGGGCAGAAGTGCAATAAACTCTTAAGATTAAGGTACTGAAATGTAAAATGGAAGTTGAGGAAGTCCTTTAGAAAGCCTGTCTTTCTTTTCTTTAGACTATTCATAAATAATTTTTAAAAAGTCAGGCTGCAGAATATGAGAAACGGAATTGCTCAAGAGTTTTTCCACAAAACTGTGCTGAAATCATTAGACACAGCAGTAGTAGTAGGAGCAGTCATGAAAAGAACATGAAAAGAGACCATTCATATTAAATCAAAAATATAAACATAGTGTGACTACCATATTGAATCTAGTCTGTTTTCAACTTTCCAATGAAACTTTACTTAACACTCAAAGCTTTTTTTTTTCTTTCTCTCATCAAAAAACTCTGCTGGAATTAATACTCTATTATGCTGCTGTCTGTCTGCATTGCTATTGTCACTTTAAATAAAACTCCTTCACACTGTGCAGATGAATATTAAGTTGCTGTACCTGCCTGTTTAAATATATGTAAGGAAATACTTATTTATTGCCAAATTGCTATGGGAGATGGAAAATACAGAGGAAAATAGAGTAAAAAATAAATTAAATAAATTGAATTTAAAAAGGAAATGCTGATGATGCTGTACTGAGTTACCAGAAAATTTAATTTAGTTTTGGATTGTTATGCTTTTACAGCCTTTCTGATGAATATTGATGAAAACTTTTTCCGTCTAAGAAAGTGGAATGTTGAACAGAAAGTATGATTGTTGTAATTCCGTAAAAATTCAAAAAATATCCACTGGACTTGGTTTTCAAGATTTGAAGACGTTTCGCCACCTCTCCAGGAAGCTTTCTCAATTCAAATGTCTGGATCCGCAGTGAGTTTGAGGCCCCGTCCACA
>NW_015150811.1:405497-416155 GCF_000732505.1 Cyprinodon variegatus
GATACCAATATGCTGATGGAACGATGGAACTAAACGACCCATTCATCGGTTACCATTTGCATGTTTCCAAGCGATACAAGGCGTTGTCTATATAAGACTCAAACTCACTGCGGATCCAGACATTTGAATTGAGAAAGCTTCCTGGAGAGGTGGCGAAACGTCTTCAAATCTTGAAAACCAAGTCCAGTGGATATTTTTTGAATTTTTACGGAATGACTTTGACCTGGATGACTGAGAACCTTCATCAGCATTGTTGTAATTGCTTCTGCTTTAACTGCATTCAGATGAAACTCAGATCATGATTTAGAAATCCAAAATATTGAAAGAAAGGGAATCAAACGTGCAGGCAGCAGTTAAAATAACTTTATAAAATAGTTTTTAAAAAACTAATTGTATACTACACAGAATCAAAGTGAATGTTATCAACAATATTTGTTGCCAGATGATTTGATTTGGACATTTTAGCATATGAACATACCTTGATCTAATTCATTCAGAGGTAGCTGCTGCTGTATGTTTAGGGCAATTGCCTTGCTGAGGGGTGACTCCACTCCAGTCTGAACTGTTACAGCTTTTATTTTTATTCCTATCCTGTATTTGCCTACAACTTCCTTCCTCTTTATTGAAACTTGCTTCCCTGTCCCTGCTTCTGAAAAGCATGCCAATATAACACATACTTGTTATGTTACTTTTTCCTCCACACATCATTCTATGTATAAAACATTCATCCATCAATTACTTATATCCTATAGGTTCAGAATCAGGAGTCATAGGGTGAGAGACCCTGGAAATCTTTCTGATAGGATGCAAAAGAATAGAAGCAAAAATGTTTCGTTTTTGTTTTTGTTAATCAGAAGGTTAAAATCAAAATGCTTGCTGCCAACTTTGTGAACAGTGACAATTTTTAACCCTCACTTTTCATTGCTTTCTTATTACCAATACCTAACAAATGGCAGATTTGTGGAGAACAAACTGTATTCTTCTTCCAACAAATGCCACTTATGAGCTGATAATATAATAATACCAAGTGTCTCTGTGAAGCCCATGCTTGGTGCCCTTAGTGTTCCTGCATACTCTACATGCTTATATCATGGATCAAACTCTCCTCAGCGAGATATTTAAGTTTTGCTTTGTAATCCAAGTCTGCTTAAAACTTTTTTATGACTCTATCACTGACCTATTTACTTGGCTCCTTAGTCACCATGATGCTTATAATTCCTTCATGAGTTATAACAAACCACTGAGGCCTTCACAGTTTGATTTATGCGGGTATTAAAGTACAAACAGGAGGATAATGACAGGAACTGTAAAGGCAACGGGTTATACAGTATTTCTTTTAACCATTTGAACCCTATGTCTGTATTATTCGAAATTACATACTCTGGTTAAAATGAGTGCAACCACAATGTCTGTGAATAAATTTGGTGAAACAGCAAAATTAAGATATTTTTAAAACTAGTTCCATCCTGGTTGAGCTTCTGATGCTGTTTATAGGTTTGTATCTCTGCAATGCTGGTGTAGAGGATATACATTTGATATGTATTTTGTGCTGGTTTGATCAGGGTTTGTATCAGTAGATGCAGAAATGTTTTAAGGAAGCTATAGTGTCGTATAATTACGTTTTACATCTTCTATTTTTTACATTTTAAAAAGGTTTGTGCTGCTTGTAGCCTAGATTCTGCTGTTTAATTACCGTAGATACATTGCTATATTCTGCCGTTTATGCATAGTTTATCACTGTTGTTGAGTAACAATGACAAGGCACGTTAAAACCTGCCTCTCAGGTTCAACTGTCAGAGTAAATGGTCTGAACACTTATAGACACAGTCTAACTTGTAGATTTGTATTGCAAAAGAATTTTGAAAACTACAGATGGTGTTACTTCCAATTCACCACTAAGCACTGCTTTGTGCTTGTCACCAAAATTCCATCAGATACATGAAAGCTTGTACCGGTAGTTGTAACAGAAAAAAAATATATAAAACAGTCTGAAAAGATTTGCATGAGATTGTAGTTTCTTTAAGAAGGCAGTTCTATCTGCTATAGAGTTTCTTCAAATGGTATTTTTAAAGCTATAGAGGAGGATGTTCTTTTTTTGGGAGGATCATCAAAAGAAGTGGTTTGCGTAAGGCCGTCCTACGGGTCCTACGGGCTTGTCCCTATCTTCCCTTACCGGTGGTGAGTCTGACATAGTGGAAAAATTGCAAATCTTCTTTTTGAAAGTAAGCTTGTATGAGTGATGCAAACAGCAACTTTCAAACAGAGCGTGCATGAGGAGAAATGGGCTTGTGCATGCTCTCACACACGTTTAATAGGCATTCCCTCTCAGGAGCGGGTACAGGGTTGTGCATGTGTATTTTTTTTAAAGTGGAGAGGGCAGGTCTTTTCAGAAAATTCTCCACTATACCTTTACAATGACAAGTTAAACTAAATGTTCAAATGAAATTGTATGAAAGTTTTATTGTATGAAAGTTTGAAATGTTCCTGTTCTGTTTATTGTAATTTTTTAGTTATTTACAGATTTTTGCTGAAATGTAATAGGTAGGATACTATGTTTAGGGGCAGACAAGACTTGAAAAAAAAATGTTTTGTTTTTTTTACCTGGTTAACCTGGTTAGAAACTAATATGGTGATCCCCACATATATTTCCGTCAAAGTCAAATGAATTTCAATGCTGATTTTGGTAAAACATCAGTCCGATTTCACATCTTTGCTAACTCCTTCCTCTTATTATCAGAAGAAGGCATTGATTTGGTCATGCGTACATTTCTGCCCAGACTTTAACCGGAGGGCTGGGTGCTTCGAGAGCAGCTGATGAGGAGGGGGATAAAATGGTGCACACATAACCACAAAACCTCCCTCTCTTGCCTGAGGTACGAGGGGGACGAGGTCAGCTGGTCTCAAGACAAAGTGCAAAGAAGTATTATCCTGAGCATGTGATGCTCATATTAAACTTTGTGTGAGTGGGTGCTTGACATCACACATTTTTCAGGGGACAGCCCCCCAGAACGGCTGAATGAGTAGGCAGGGAGCAGGACAGAGCTGCCTGGATGTGTGAAAGAGGGGTTCGAAGGAGGTTAAGAGCTGCTTAAATGGTAGGGTAGAAGTTTATACAAATATAACTCATTGATTCTTATCTGCATCTTTTAATATTTACTTAATTATTGCTGCTAAAGTGTTTCATTAATTTAGTTTGCCTCTTTTTATGATTACTAGTTACTTCCTGCCAGTTTTTTACTAATCAGTGCTTCTTTCCAATGTTTGTATTTGCCTGCAGAGGTTAGGGAAGGTAACAGGTTCTGATTTTTAGTAAAATTACCAAACCAAAGTGACTTTTCATCATGAGGAACCTGTTTGGATCTGCTGTCCTCCTGCATCTGATGGGGCTCTGTTTCACCCAGTTCCCTCGCCCCTGTGCTAACTCCGAGGGGCTGCGAACTAAAGAGTGCTGTCCAGTTTGGGAAGGAGACGGCTCACCCTGCGGAGCCCTGTCAGGCCGCGGGTTCTGCACTGAGGTGCTGGTATCAGAAGAGCCCAACGGGCCGCAGTACCCACACGATGGAATTGATGACAGAGAGCGATGGCCTTTGGCTTTCTTCAACCGGACGTGTCGCTGTGCTGGAAACTATGGAGGTTTTAACTGTGGAGAGTGCAGGTTTGGGTACTGGGGTGCAAACTGTGCTCAGTATAGAGAATCTGTGCGCAGGAACATCATGACCATGTCAACTTCAGAGCAGCAAAAGTTCATCTCTTACCTAAACCTGGCTAAAAACACCATCAACCCTGACTATGTCATCTCCACAGCAACAAGAGCAGAGATGGGGGAAAACGGTGAGAACCCCATGTTCTCTGACATCAACACCTACGACCTGTTTGTCTGGATACACTACTATGTCTCCAGAGACACCTTCTTGGGAGGCCCAGGGAATGTTTGGAGAGACATAGATTTTGCCCATGAGTCTGCAGCATTCCTTCCCTGGCACAGAGTCTTCCTGCTACACTGGGAGAATGAGATAAGGAAAATTACAGGAGATTTTAACTTCACCATCCCATACTGGGACTGGAGGAATGCCCAGTCTTGTGAAGTGTGCACCGATGCTCTGATGGGCGGACGCAGCTCCCTAAATCCCAACCTCATCAGCCCTGCTTCTGTCTTCTCCTCGTGGAAGGTAGAAAAATCTGTCTAACACACTTCATTACTAGGAAACAGTTGTTTCACATTTAAAGGGAGCAAAAATGTCTTTCAAGTGTAGAATGTGAAAAGCCTTTGTTTGCTAAATAGTTTTTTTTTAAATCACAAAATCCTGTAAAGGTTTATACTCAGTTAACCAATGAAACCTAAAAAAGCTGATTTTGTATTATTACTTATTGACACAGAGGACCATATTCCTTTGGTTCATATTGGAAATTTTCTTTGCTTTCTCCTTATAAATAAAATCATAAAGTTTAGTTTGCTTACAGGAAACATCTTCTTGTAATTTGACAGCTCTTTATTTTTATATTTTGTGGTACAGGTGATCTGCTCTCAGCCTGAGGAATACAACAACCGAGAGGCTCTATGCAACGCCACAGGAGAGGGTCCACTGTTGCGTAATCCAGGCAACCACGACCAAAACCGCGTACCGAGACTCCCTACATCAGCTGATGTGGACTTCGCTGTGGGCCTTCCTGGGTATGAGACGGGAAACATGGACCGATTCTCCAACATGAGTTTTAGAAACGTCCTGGAGGGTAAATATACCAACATTTAAACACCTACTCTTATTTCATTTTATTCAAAAGTGGGTAGAGAAAACTGAAACACTGATGTGGGCACAGTATATCTAACTGAAAGAGAAAGAACATTGTCCAATTGCACATAGACTAAACTATAACATTAAATACTTTACCAAAACAGACAAATTATGAAATACAATTTGTACAAAGAGAAGCCAATGCCAACATGAATTTAGTCCTACTGTGTGTTGCCTTTTTTAATCTTATGCAAATTATGCTGGAGTTTAACTCAAAAAGGATCATTAGCCTGAAAAAAATGTCATATGACCGTTTATGTAAATCTCTTTAGGATTATTTCTATATATATTAATAGCTCCCTTCTGTGAGATACTGTATTTTTGTGAAAAGGGCTGATTTTCCTTCCTTGCAGATTCATTTTATTTTAATTTTTCACAAGTAAAATTTTTCATAATGAAATTAAATCAAACTCCAAAGAAAACCTCATTATACATAAAATAGTTTTCAATCGTTACTAAAGAAAAGAAGCAATCCAAACAGACCTGGGCCAAGTGAGTATATAATCATTCACCATGGTCATTTATGAATTGAATTATCAACTTTAGTTTATGGATCTGTTTTACCACCTACGTCTCGTCTGATCACCACCAGACCTAAATAATCTCCAAAGCCAGTTCTTTGTGCCCTAAGCTAAATGTAAGGGGGAAAAAAAACTTGTTTAAATCCATCAGCCTTGAAAGGGTTACAAAACTACTAAGGCTTTAAGTGTCAGGGAAATCAAACTGACAGCCATTATTCGAAAAACTAAAGTTACAACAGATCAACTACTCATCCAGGAGATTGTGAAATAACTGACAACAACTAAAACCCTGCAAGTCCCACTTTACTCTGTTAGGGTCAGTGTCCATTTTCAGCAACAAAAAGAACACAGTGCAAAAATGCCCATAACTTCAACTGACCAAAAAGAGCTTAGAGCAAAGACCTGTCTCACAAACTCTGATGAGTTCAAAAAGATTTTGGAAAATATACTGTACTTCCAAAAGTATTCACTTACCTGCTTTGACAAGCACATGAAATGTCAATGGGACGTTGGTTCTCCCTTTAAAGCTATTTCAGCCTTAACTCTTGAGAGGGTCTACAAAGTTCAGGAGCATGTTTTGTAGGAGCAATTTTTTATTATGAACAATCCAAATTGTGCATTTTCCTGTACTTGTGATTTCCCATAAGCTTAGTTAGGGATATACTTCAATCTTTCTCATTTTATTCCGATCTTTTTCTCCATGTGATTTTAGCCGTCCATTCATTATTTACCATTTCATCCTTCACTTTGTGATACCTCAATCTGTGTCCCCTCCTGCAGGATTTGCCAGCCCAGAGACAGGTCTAGCAGTACCAGGCCAGAGCACCATGCACAACTCTCTGCACGTCTTCATGAATGGCTCCATGTCCTCCGTCCAAGGTTCAGCCAATGACCCTATATTCCTGCTGCACCATGCCTTCATTGACAGGTAAACCAAAGCTGCATCATTTATTGATGCAGGATGCTCAAACTCATCTAACTGTAGAATAATTGCTAGAATAATTAACCAATTCATCAAATTTTTTGTACTCGTTTTTGACATTTTATCCTTTGCAGCATCTTTGAACGCTGGCTCAGGAACCACCAGCCTCCGCGGAGCAGCTACCCACGAGCCAATGCCCCTATAGGCCATAATGATGGCTACTATATGGTACCTTTTCTACCACTCTACAGAAACGGAGACTATTTCCTGTCCAACAAGGCTTTAGGATATGAGTATTCTTACCTGTTGGATCCAGGTTAGTACATTACTTCAAACATGTCTACTAAATTTGCTTTTTAATTGCTCTCTGCCCCTTAGTTGCATCTGATCCACTCTGCTTGTCCACAGGTCAGAGGTTTGTGCAGGAGTTTCTTACCCCTTACTTGCAACAAGCTCAAGATATCTGGCAGTGGCTGCTGGGGGCCGGGATCCTTGGAGCTTTGATTGCTTCGATTTCTGCCGTTGTACTTGTTGTTGCAAGAAGGAGGTGGAAGCGGAACCAGAGAAGAAAGAGAGCATCAAACTATGGAGAGAGGCAGCCACTGCTACAGAGCAGTTCAGAAGAAGGCTCATCGTCATATCAAACCACTCTTTAACAAAAACAGATACTATCAAATACTAGCTGAATATTGGTGTTCAAACTATTCAGGAGACTTTCTAATTTAAAAAATCCAAACAGATGTAACACAGAGGTAATGCAGGTACAGATGAGCCAGTAAAGCATCAGTAAAAAACAAACACTTATTTTTTCCCCATCCTACTTGATGTATCTGTTCTGAAAACATACTGGAAATCCTTGTGTTATTGTGTTAAAACCATATCTTCATATTTTTCTCATTAAGTGAAACAGAACTATTATTTATGACATATTTTTATTATATACAATACAGCACTTTCCAATCTAAGGTAAGAAATTCCATTTACATGAAAAAAGTAGGGTTTTAAAACTCTAATCATGCAAAGTCTTTAAATATTAAATACCTCCACTGCTGCTAAAGTACAATCTTAGGTGTGGTAATGTTTGCACAAGCTGTTAATGTCACATCGATTCCCTCCTTATGTTGAATCATTAAGATTATGGAATCTGTAAGGAAACTTGAACCCTCTCTGTGGCGTTCTTTTGAGCTAATAAACTGAGGTCCAACCTTTTATTCTGTATATATTATCAAATCTGTATTTTCTTTGTGCAAGCATTTCATAGAAACTCCATAATACAGATGGCCTAAAATGTTTCTGATTCACAGTCAGTCTTTCAGCCATTCAGGTCTGCACTCGTCTATAACGGTGAAAAATGAATCATAACCAATATTTTGTGGGTTCACAATGGTGCTATAATATAACTCTGTGATACAATGCCTTACGTTACAAAAAAAATAAATAAATGTTGGATTCATATCTATATCAATCATGAGTTTGTATGAGTTTATATGAATACTGATTATTCTGTGATTATATGTTGGGAATACAAGAAAGCTGATTAAAAATATCTTCCAAGACGTGACTGCTATTTTAAAATGCTAAAAACAGATCTACACTTCTTTAGTGGTAGAAATGTGGATGTGCTGCTATTGAGAAATATTTTCATTCAGTGACATTAAGGAGTGTGAACCTCATCGTACAACTGATTATTTGGTAGTTAGACAAATAATTTCACAATGAATCAATTTTATCTTGTTTCACATAACAAGATTACAGATGTGTAGCCAATAAAGTGTGTTGATGGAAATGCAGCTCTCACAATCTCAAGTCCGTATAACAATGGATGAAATACACATTATCAAAATACAATGAATTAAAAAAATATATTTTATTCATTTTTTTAAGAAGTTATTTTACCAAAGAAATTTACACTATAATAGTTCCTCAGAAATTTAACTAATAATTTGTAGAAGCAGAAATTATACTTTCAAAAAGATATTTTCTTTTTAAATTTGCATTTGAAAGCAAGGCAAGCTGAAAAAAGAAAACATGTTTTTTTCACTGTTGTATAAATTAATGAAATCATACTATTAGCAGATGTGTCGTATGCCATAGTTCTGTGTTTAAAAATACAAACAAACTATATGCTAGAATAAAAAGCGGGGGGAAAGCAATTTTGTAGGAAAAATATAATAGTTGCGTCCCATAAATAAATGTGTTTTGGTGTCTTCATGTGTGAAGATGCAGAACAAACCTGGTAAGAGAATGCCATTAATCATTGGAGTGAATCCTGTATTGAGCATGGTCTGAAAAACTACTCAGAGAGGAGGAGAAAAAGACTTTTTCAAAATGGGCTAAAACCTCAATCATCACACCAAATTAGATAAGAAGAAGCTCAAGGACAACACAGTCAATCTTTTAGAGTGCCCATCATAAATCTTAGTATGTGAGAGCAAGGTGACATGCAAACCAGATTCAGGTGCACAAGTTCTATACAGAGGAATGGGCCAACAGGCCAGAAGATAGACAAACATACAAACTGCTTCACCCAAGTCACAGCTAAAAAGGTAATTCTGCCTCACAGTAAGAAAATATAAGTGTTTTTTTTTTTATTTGAAGGAGAAAACTAAAAAAACTTGAAATATATTCTGACCTCCATCAAATAAAAATACTCTTGGTTCTGCCAGCGACCAAAAACTGGCAAGTTTATGCTAAGGAATTAATATTTTAACAGAGTATTTAAACTTTATTTTATTTTATTTTGCTGTGTAACTGAAAACTATCAACACTCTGCATTAAAAAACTTGAATGGGATTTGCTTTAATTAAAAATTTCAATGAAAGAATAGATTAAAAAAACAAACTGACTGAATATGCAGCAAAGTCTCTCTGAGACAGTTTAAAATGGTGCATCTTTGGTGTAAAATGATCACCAAATACCAGATTAGTAACAAGGTGATGAAATGAGACTGTATAATGTGATGACTGTGTTTTAGCTGTGTCATGAAAGAAAAGGGTAACAAGTGACATAAATGGGCTTTCTCTGCAGAGTGGCCGGGCACTTCATAGTTGGATTTATGCAAGGCTTGGAGTAGAGCCACTCCTCCTCCACATCAAGAGGAGTCAGCTGAGGTGGCTCAGACATCTGTTTTGAATGGAGGGAAGAGAGTTTTAAAGCCAGGGCTCACATCCAGGGATGCGAGTCCCCTCTGGAACCTCTCCTAAGCATCCGAATCAGCCACGTCCCACAAGGAGGGGCCCAGGACACCAGAGGGACTATGTCTTTCATCTGCTCCCCCCCAGCAGACCAGGAAGAGATGTTTGGGGAAAGGGAAGCATGGGGGTTTCAGAAAAAAGTGCTGCTTTCCTCAATTTATTTCAATTGGACCAGGATCCTTTCTGTCTCTCAATTTGATCCCTACTGACCACCAGAGGCAGTGCTGCAAGCACTGGTTTATACAAACAAACAAGGTCACGAAGATCCGCCACCCAGACAATAAACAGCCTCAATAACATATCTCAGCAAGGCCAGGCCCTTTCCAAACAACAAGGGATTCTCGTAGAGGACTCAACAAGGCTTTAGAAAAATTTTACCAGTGAGTCTATTAGATGACTCAAGAGGAGAACGTATGGAAAACACTGCCAAATCATTCAAGGAGAACTTGTAGGGAAAAAACTTAACTGGTGAGGTAATCAACCAACATATATTGGACAGTTAAAATACTGCCAAACAGTAGGAGAAAACCAATCAACCTGACTAGAAACTAGAGGGTGAATAGACCTGTAACTTCGACTGAGGATACAAACACAGCAGTAACAGCACCAAGCATGTCTAAGCTTCCTATGTCACGTGATTATATAAACTCACGTTAATACCCGGTAAGTCATGTATGACTTTGTTGATGCTGTCACAAAATAACTGGTTTAAAAGGTTTTCAGAACTCTATGCATATAAAGAATTAAACTATTTTCAAATCAAAGCTCCTGAAGGCACTTGATATGACATGTTTTATCCACACTGCTTAGTCTGGGCATACACTGTATGTTTTTTTTTTTTTTTTTCGTTATACTCAGTGCCAGCTCAAACTGTATGATGAAATCACAGGGTTTAAAAATTCACAGCTCCCGATGTATGTTCTTACACTGTACTGCCCGATGTGCTGATACGATCTAACGGATGAAAACACACATCAGACTCAGCGGCAAGAGATGGCGCTGGTCGACTTGCCAATCTGGAAGAAGAGGAAGAATTCCCGTGTTTGCACACGCACAGGGTGATGATCTCTATTTATTCACTGGATTGCTGATTGCCCATTGTTACTAGGCTACGGGTTAAAGTGCAGCAACCGGCCACCACATTGGTACTTCCTAGTTAGACTGGTATCACTGTTAACAATATGTGCACTATAGCATCGAACAACAATTAGGTTCTCATTTTCAGGGG
>NW_015150811.1:416202-474171 GCF_000732505.1 Cyprinodon variegatus
TCAAATGAAAAATATAACAAACACTACAGGAATGACAGCATCATCCACTTAATAAATAATTACTACATCTACATTTCACAGGGAATCACTTTCTATTTACTCTACTTTCTATTTTCTAACATTAGACACAGTGTTGATGACTAACTCAGTCAAGCCTTCAAGTCAGTCCGAGATAGCCAGACTAATGTTAGGCTACATACTACATACATACATTGTCATATATATGGATTTTCTTAGTTAGCATATCCACTGACTGTGAAATTACCTGTGAAACAGCTTTTCACAGCTGGCAAACTACTTGTTTTTCCAGCCAAATGCTACAGATGTAGGCATTTTTACTGTGTATCTCTATTGGAGTGGGGAGTACCAGCATGACGGACGGTGACTCCACTTTTTTCAGGCAATCAGCAATCCAGTGAATAAACTGAGATCAGTGTCATAGACGCTCTGCTTCAACAGCAGGGGTGCGTTTGAATTTATGGGCTGCATCTTACAAGGACCCGGTCTACCTGGAATGGATTCTTCAAAATCCATTTAAATACAGAGACCGGATGACTTTTGGCTGTGAATTCAAACAGGTCCATCCTTCGGCAGCTTTTACCGCCATGCGCTCTGTCGCTTTGCAACCGTGACAGTTGAAACACAAAGCAGGAAATGAAGGAATACCTAACTTTTCAAAACTGTTACTTTTTAATTTTTTTTTTTTTTTATTGTCAAGTGAACAAAGATTTCACTCGTGAGAATCCAGAGTGGAATAAAGGTGCCAACCACCGGCTGCAAGAACAAATAAAAGCCAATGTAATGATATAAACGCAGCCCAGGATTTGCTCACGAACAACTCATGAGGGCCGACTGTATTTCAAACATGTTTGATTTTGCCTTACAATTCCTGATCAGGAGGTGCTTATAGGAGGCTAATCACACCTCGTTACCCCCTGTATACTACTCAACACAGGAAGCACGATGAGGTTGAAACTTTGCCCGATCAAAAAAATTACTGCACAACTGGAAAATTGGCCCGAAAAGGGCAAAAAATCGTACTATGTATGCCCAGCTGTACAGAAAATTAGAAAGAAGTTACACCAAAGAAGATTCTTCTGCAATTTAATAAAGATAAAAACATGTTTTCAAACAAGAAATTCATTTATGGCAGAGAAAAAAAAAAAGCAATCCCAGTTAAAAAGTTAAAATCCCCTCAGTGATACTGTAAAACAAATGCTGTCAGTTATTCTGAATCACCTGTTCGGGTATGTACAGTCTGTTTAAGGTGCCATTCAGAAAATGCATATTGATTTAACTCAGCTTCAAGTGTGACAGTAAAATTGCTAAGATGCAAAATATTTTTTACTGTAACAACTGAATATCTCCTATCTTGTTTAAGCAAACATTAAAAGAAGAGTCCCAATGGTTCTGGTGACATGATATACTGGATTATGCAAAACTAACGATAAAAACTTTCATCCTGAGGAGAACAAAGTCTCAAAGTAATATGATTACAGTAAGACGTTGGTAAAACCTTGTGGATACCAGCCTTTGGTAAAGGAAACAATAAATTAAGTTAGACTAACAGCTCCTACAGTAGTCCCATAAAGCTTCATCCGTCCTGAGTTTTATCCTCTCTTACCCCTTACCATGTCTTTTGTTTTGGACTATTGCTACTTCTAACACCACTCACATCAGCTCCTCCATATTTTTTGAACACACACAAAAAAACATCAATGTATTTGGTAAGAACTTGGGAAACTTAACTACCTCATATTTCTAAAGTATTTACACACAGGAACACTTGCTGCTAAACCTTACGTTTGGAATACAAAAGAAACAGCATGTATCCTCCCTGAGTGATTGCACTAAATCATGTTTTGGCCTTAGAAGAATGGATTTCCTCTGCCTTGATATATTGCAGTTTTTTCTTTCTCACATAAAAATCCAGAATGAGGAAACAAAGATGCTGCGCAGAGGAAACAGAGGAATTAAGTCAAAGCTTGAAAAGAACAGAGGATTAAGAACAGGCACTCTGAGCATGAAGCAGTTTCTTCATGTTGACACAATCACATGCTGAACCTGAGGCAGCTATAAGGCCGTTCAGCTGGATGTCAGGATGATCTTTGAGTTTTTGGACCATCTCCTCAATGCCAAACGACTCCTGACAGGAAAGGATCCCTGAGGTATTGAGAGGTTTACTGCAGATAAAGAGTTTCAGCCCTAAAATGAATGAAAATCTATTCATTCACTCCATCTGGCCATAAAGTTCAATCAGCTGAATGACTCTTTGTTGAATTCAAAGGTTGTCCCACATGATCGGGCTGAGTTGCACAGCCTGTGGAGAGTCCTGGAGATGCCTTTTGGTCCGCAACAGAAAACACCAACACGCTTGCTGAAACCAAAGAAAGAAAAAGGCTAAGGTGGAGTAATGCTACTTTTGACCCAATGAATCCGTTCTTTTAGAACAACTCCTTTCAAACTCACTGTTTGTTGCCTTTTCCAATTTCATCAAGAAGAAGCTTCCACCTGGGTCGACCAACATGCAACCTCGAGGCAAGTGGGCCAAACCGCTCTTCAGACATGCTCTAAGAGAGAGAAGTAAAGCTAAGAAAATGAAACGGATTGTTGTTTTTAAACAGCTCTGCAAATACTCATAGTGTCACCAGATGAAGACAAGCATCACACAAAAATTATGTTAAAAAAAATTTAAATATGTCGCTTTTGTTGTAATGATAACAAAGATGAAGTCTGTCAAAAAAAGGGGACATTTTAGCAGGAAACAATGTTTATTGCTATTACTAATGTTTACTGCTAGTTTTAAAATCGTTACAATCTTCAGTTTAACATTTTCTGCAGAAAGAATACAATAGAATAGGGTGGAATAGATTTGAAAATCCCTTTGTTGTTCCACAATAGGGAAATTATGTAATTGTGTGAAGAAAGTAACTGCAAACAAAAGATATAAGCAGTTCTGTGTTAAAGACACAGCAAACATGTAGGAAAATGTATCTAGGTCAATGAATGCCCTAAAGAAACAACATTTACCGTATGGCTTTAAAACTGACCCAGAACGCACTCTCCACAGTGAGAAACAGATAGGTGGCAGCATCATGCACATCAGGAAGTCTAATGAGACTTCTGGCCAAATGTAATGGAAAGATTAAACTGTTTGGTACTTTATAAAACTTACCTGGAAGTCTGAACAGATTAACTTTGGTCATTTTCTTTATTTTATAAAGTATTAGTATCATTACTTCCCCAAACGGATGAGTGGCTGCATTTGATCTGCCTATTACCTGTTTGTAGAGAAATTTGTTTCAGTGCCAAAACCTAAACATGTTGAAATGTAACAATTGCTTAAAATATGTCAGAGGAGGGGTCTCCAAAGCAAGATCCAGGAACCATTTTCAACCCAGGCATTTCACACATAACTTTTTGCTGTCAGGGTTCAGCAGTCTACTTGAAGTATAAAATTTCCCAAAGGTCACAGCCCCCTCTGGTGGTCACTGACGAACACTGTCATACTTTTAAGTTCTTGATAATTATGATGAACAAAGAAAATTATTCGAAGAAAATAAAACAAGTAAACTTATTTTTATTGATTCTAGAAAAAAATAGTTTAAAGTCACTACGTAAAAAAAAAAAAAAGAAGCTCTCAACAATACAGCCTATATTAAACTAATAATTACAAATTTATGGCAAGGTAGGTCTTTGTTTGCAAATGTTTGCCAATTTGTACACAAAGGATAAGATCTGAAACCCACAAGCTATCTCAGCTTGGATTTTTTTTTCCACAGGACAAAGCTTTTGGCCACGTGTCTTTGTGCGCACCACAGCAGGGCTTTTTTTATTCTTCCCTTTGCAACCCGACCTCGATGGAGGTCACACACACTGCATGTTACGGGTCAAGAGCTCTGAGTCAACATAGTGTACCATAGCAAATTCAAGTGCTATGAAATTTCTGACTTCATACGGCCCTGTCAAAACAAATACAATAAAGCTGTTTCTCTGTTAAACACCAACATTTAATCACACAATAAACCAGGACTGGTGCTGCTGCAATCATTTAAATATTTGAAAATGATTAATGATTTAATAGTTGAAATTTATAGTTGAAACTAGGCTATATTTTACATAAAGCCATTAAGCATTCAAAAAAGAAAAAAAGTGTAACTCCCCGTCGGGGAATCGAACCCCGGTCTCCCGCGTGACAGGCGGGGATACTCACCACTATACTAACGAGGAGAAGCTTAAAGGGATAGTTCGGTATTTTTGACATGAATCTGTATGGCATCCCCATCACCAGCGGCATGCAATCACACTGACTTACCCCTGGCAGCGTCCTGTGAGCAGAGTTATCGTCCAGTTTTGGTCAAGCCGAAAGTAGTCCTGCAGGTTTTTAGGAACAGCGAAATAATCACTCTTTATAATATCACTCTTTTGAACACATAATGTTTTGGGAAGAGAAAAGTTTTATTTCGCTGTTCCTAAAAACCTGCAGGACTACTTTCGGCTTGACCAAAACTGGACGATAACTCTGCTCACAGGACGCTGCCAGGGGTAAGTCAGTGTGATTGCATGCCGCTGGTGATTGGGATGCCATACAGATTCATGTCAAAAATACCGAACTATCCCTTTAACAGTTGCATGGTTCGCCTCCTATTTTATATGACATACCCGCAGTTCTTATCAAGTATATTTGTTTGTGTGTATTTCTATAAGGATTCGATGTGATAACTCACTATTGACACCAATTCGAGAATTGTTTAGTTAAACTGCCCTAAACCGTTTCCCATTCATTTTCTATGGTACTGTAGTTCTAAACCACTACGGATGTAATACACTATATGAACACTACGTGATTTGGCGCTGTTTCATCTAATTTAGTAACGAAGAGGGAATACTGTATTTACTAATGATTATTGTTGGAAAAACAAATGCAACAAATATCTGTTTAACTGATCCATAACATTTGGAAAAATGTTAGTTATGCTTAATGGTTGAACATTAAAATATGGATGATTTTTTACAATTGTGATAGCATTATTTTAGCCAACTATGCTTCTGTTGCATGTAATTGTACCACCACTATACTATTTTCTAGTAATATACTTAGTAATTTTATCTGATGTCATGATTTTTCTATTCCTTGATAAATTTAAAAGAAGTTGAGCTCAGTGATTAAATCTTTTGGATCTATATTAAATTTTCTTTACTAGGTCAGTAGCAATCTGATCACAGTTTAAATAAATATTAAAACCTTATCTTCTTGTATATGTAGCTAGAGTGCCTTTATTCTTGTTACAATCTTTATGGAAAATATGCAAAAATGTTTCCTCTACTGTTATATGGTGATTGACTCAATAATTAATAATCCTATGTCCCCGTTCAGGACCAACACAATGTCAAATTCCTTGTAAGTGCAAATCTACTTGGCAATAAACTTTATTCTGATTCTGTGTTTTAGACGACAATTATTCTAAAAGGTTTTCATGTATTTTTATAAACATGATCCAATATTTCTTTGCATCTAACAGACAAACATGAAGAAGAAATTTATTTTTTTATCTGAGGAAGATGTGTTGTTTTTCACAAGGTACTGCTTAGGTTTCTTCTGAAGTAATGTAGCCCTCTTCTGGGGTCAGATTGGTGGACACTCTATGCCAACAGTGCGCTTCACATGCAGGGATACTCACCACTAAACTAACTAAGGAGCTGCCTGAAAACACTCACAGGTTGCAGGATCTTATTTGTCAACAGTAATTCTGTACTTATAAAGAGTATTGCTTGTTTGTTGCCATTTTATTATGGTTAACCCAAGAGTTAAAATTTTAGCTATGATTGAAATGTCTTCATACCAATTCTCAACCTTACAGTGAACTACATATGAAAACCACATCAATCTATATGCAGTTCTCTAAAGGAAAATGTCTGATATAATGTCTTATTGTGGGTTTCTGATCATTAATCTGGTCACAGCTATTGAGATCTATTGCCCTCTAGTGGTCAATGTAAAAAAAGACATAGATAGAGAAGCAAAATCCAAAAAAAAGCAACAAAATACAGTTAAATCATATCATTTTAAAACAATAAGCATGCACCAGTGTGTGATTATTACCTGCATGTTGTCTGTCTGACTGACATACAGTTTCAAGTTAAAGTAATCCGGCCTGTTCTCTTGCCATAGCTGGTTAACAAACACAAACATAGAGAATGCTGTATTAGATGAAGGTAAAATATAAAACACAATATTCAATTTTTATTATTTGATGCACTACCTCATAAGAAATTTGTGCTCTTACATTTTTACATATACTTTGGTTGATGGGGATAAAATGCTAAGGCTCACAAGCACCATGCAATTTACGTCTTGCTTTGTTTAGCACTGTAGAGTCCTTCAGTTTATATGTGTGACATTATGATGCAGCTACATTTATTAAACAGGGGATAGACAGTGGGGCCTGACCTTTTGATGAAGGGCACATAGCAGCTCTGCAAACCAGTAGAATGACTGAAGCTCTCTGCAGACCCACACAAAGTAAAGCCTCTGTAACCTGAAGCCCCTCCAGCCATCACTAGGTGGACCAGAAGCACGTCAATGTGTCAATAATAATCATTTATAATTTCAATCTGATTCTTTTTCCTTTTTTTCCAAAACTCACAGCAGAGCATGGAGTACGCAGGCAAACGGCGTGACACCAATTCCTCCAGCGACACAAAGGCTGACGTCGTAATTGAAGACCTCCTCAGATGGACCTCCAAACGGACCATCAATGTAAAGCCTGATGATAAACAAGAACAGAAACACGGACATAGTTAGTAAAATAAGTAAACCATTATTAATAGCCTGGGATGGAATCTTATAGCAGTAGTTTTTCATAGATTTTATAAAATAAAAAGGAAGCAGGTGTGTGCTTATTCTTTATTTGTAATTTCAAAAAGCCTTTAAGAACTTATATAACATTAAATATTTCTTCAATTAAAATGTTGTCTAGTTAAAGTAACAGAGGACACTGCACACTTTAGAGTATCTCTATAAATCACAGGTAGGTTGGGAAGAAAAATGTTTTCCTCTAAAAATGGTCAATTATTAAACCAAAGCAAAGTGATATTAGCATCAAAGACCTTTAGAAAACTTACAAAGCTATTGACTCAGAACACTTTAAAAAACTTTAAAATATAACAAAGATTAATGGAATGGCAGGAAAAAAAAGAAAACCAGGCTTATAGCATATTGTGTAAAGCTCAAAACTTTCCTGCATTAATTAAGATGAATTAATGTCCCAGCTGACACCCCACCCTCACAGTCATCCCCACCAAAACCTACCACCTGTGTGGAGGAGATAGAGGTATGGTTGGAGCAAAACTTTCTTCAACTCAATCGCTCCAAAACCAAAGCCATCCTGGTTGGAACTCCTCATCAAACCATATCATTATCCATAACCAGCATCACCTTTTCTGGTTCTAACATCCCGCTCTCACCAGCAGTTAATAATTTTGGTGTAAAAATTGACTCAATTTACATATGAAGCCCATATAAATCACCTATGCAAGACCTCTTTTTACAACCTCTGTAACATTTCCAAACTCTGTCCCATTCTCTTATTCCCAGACACCAAAAAGCTGGTTCATGCATTTGTCTCCTCCAGACTGGACTATTGCAATGGACTTCTCATTAGGATCCCTAGACAGAGTCTGCAGAGGCTTCAGTATATTCAAAACTCTGCAGCTAGGATCCTGATGAGAGCATAGAAACATGAGCACATAAACCCCATTCTCCATTCATTACACAGGTTTCCCATCTGCACCCGGATTGAGTACAATGTTTCCCAACTCACACATTAATGCATACATGGACATGCCCCCCCACCTCAAAGAACTTATCAACCCACAAAACCCAACCCGCTCCCTTCGCTCCACTCATTCAATCCTCCTCCACATTCCCAGAACCAGCCTCAGGGAAAATGGGAGACGGGGCATTTTGTGCTGATGCCCCACATCTGTGGAATGCCCTTCCTGACACCTTGAGGGCATCTCAATCCACTGAGTGTTAAAAAAAAAGGCCTTAAAACATTTCTTTGTAGCAAAGCTTTTGGTCCCCTTTAGATGTTTTCCTCTCTTTTAAAAATAGCTTTTTTATGCTTTTCTCTTTTTTACCTGTAGTACATTGAGATATTTTGATGGAAAGTGCAGTATAAATTAAATGTATTATTATTATTATTATTATTATTAATATTATTAAGATAAATACCCTACAGTGTAAGGTGGGATGAAACACAATCAGCCCAGCAAACAATCAATAGATAAAGCTGTTTTTAAGTAATAATCAATTAACATAAATGTTGTTAGAGTTTGGACTTGATTGGTTTTCAGAAACCCCGTTATCTCTCTGCCAAACTCCCCAAAAAGGATTTGAAAAGCAGAATCAGTGTGTGGAGGACCTACTTGGGGTACGTCCTCTGTTGGATCATGGGAAGAATCTCCAAGTCCTTCCTTGGCTGAGGAAGTAGCAGCTGCGTGAAGCGCTCTGTAAGGAAGAGAGGAGAGGCAGTTTTCATCGCGTACCAATTCATTGCTCTCCACTTTCCTTAGAGCCTGTCATCATGGCATATCGTGAGTCTAACACAAACAAAGCAGCTTCCCTTTCTGTCATCTGAAAGGATGTTAGCGTGGACGTGAAGAGCCGCAAGTGCAGGCAGATTCACGTGCGTCCCTAAGGTCATCGCTTCCTCTAAAACCCACTTCCTTTTTGATCTGGCTGCAAGGCTGGAGTTATCTTGACACAGTTTTATGACTTTTATGTAAAGCTTCCAGCATAAAGAGGAAAAAATATTATGAGATTAGCATTTTAAAACTTAACATAATTACTAGCAATAGCAATCTATGTATGGTCTTGCGTTCCTAGTCCAGTTTTCCAGCAGGACAATAAAACCACAGGAACATTATAGGGGTAAAGTAAGGTTCTTACACATGCACACTCATGCTCATACAATGCAGCTCTAAATGCAACCTCCCCAGAGAGAACTGGAAATCAGTGGGGGGGTAACATAAACTAACTTCCATCCTGTGTGTGTTTATGTGCTACTCTCATACCAGTCCAGTCTCCCACGACTCGCAGATGGATGCCGAAAGTCTCCTTGTTCACCGTTGGGCACTGAAAGAGTTAAACAGTAAGTTACAGTGGATATCACGCACTGTTAGTGGATTTTAGATGCAAAACAGCATACAATGTTAAGCGGCCACATGAGATTTAAAAAAAGGTATGCAGCGAAGGCTGGAACTCTTTTCATTAAATTTAACAATGCACAAGAGAGAGCACACAGCCTCGTTGTTGGCAGAGAGCATTAATAGCCTCAGGGGTCAGTCTGCTCTCTGTCAGAGTGAGTCTTTAATGTTCTGCTAAAAAAAAAAAAAAAGGTATTCACATCAACTGAGCTTTTTACACATTATGTCATTGTATAACCAAAACCTATAAAGATTCATTTTACTTTTGTTGCAATCATTACGTTTTGAAAATGAAATTATTGCCTAATTAGTTGAGGCATTTTAGCTACAGAACAGCCAGTTTTTAATACCCATCAGATATTGTGACTTGGGTTTAGGTCTAGAAGCGCCATTTACACTACTCTCTAAAAACTGATCCATGCAGAGTTCAGACCAAGCTTGGATCAGTTAACTGTGTGGTTCCTCGCCTCCTAGTTAGGATCTATGCAAATCAACAGGGCTGCGCCTGTAACATTCAGGAAGTTTGGTTATAATGGTGATATTTCATTTTTGCGGAGAGTCAAGCAAAGAAGGCAGCCCTTGGTGAATTTACTCGTCAGAGTCTGCTTTTGGGAATTGAATATGACAAACGATAGTCTAAGCAGGGCTTACACTCGCAGAAAAACAATGACAGACGTTGAGGATCATCACACTGCTAAGCAGAATCATTACTGGAAAACGTATGGCACGGTAGGGAAGCTAGTATTTTTATAAATGTCTGAACTGTCATGATTACTAAGGCTGCTCATGAGCTCCTTGTTATCTAAAACCAAGCCAGAACTGAGCCCTAATAATGAACTAGGACCAGTTTAGCACAGTTTGGTTGTGTCTGGCATGATCTGGTTCAGTTTTGCATGCTATCTACACTCAACAATCATATCAGTTACCATGCTCACACATCTTGGCACAGTTTCAAAAGTGTAGTGTAAATGGGGCTAGGCCATTTAAACACATGACACAACTTTGATTTAATCGATATAATTGCAGCTCTGCGTGTATTTTTTGCCAATGTTATCTTACAAAAAGGTTGACATCCATCATCATAGTAACTCCTGTGTAGCCTCTAACTATTCTTTTCAGCACCCTGATCTAATTTAGCTCCGCCCATTTTTTCATTTCCCCTGAACAGCTGCAAAGTCTCTGTTAAAGAATGGCACCTATGAGTGGTTAGCAACTGTTCAAGTTTTACCAATTGTGTTTAAGCTGTGCATATGTGCAGCTTCTTCTGAGTTACTGAACTCTAGGCCCTTTCACTGCTTCTCTGGGGATTTCTCTCATGTTTTTCCCTGTAGGATTGAGTGGCGGCTGTGCTACGGTTGGTTTGTAATGTATTCCTTTTATTTTAGGATGATGGTTTGAAAAGTATTCCATCTGGTCTTGATCGATGTTTAAAAATTATAATAAAATACATGAAAGTTTATAGTTATGATGTCACTAAGTGTGAAAAAGTTCATAGATAAGGTGAAATGGTTTCTTTATCCTTTACATATTCTATGTTTTTCTTATGTGAAGAAAATCTGAAACACTAATAAACAGTGAAATATAATATTCCTGAATGACTTATCTAGAGACAAAGCCACAGAAGGCATCCAGGGCCCTGGCTGAGGCCAAAGTGCTTTTTCTTTGTAGAGAAGCAGATAGAATAGGTTCTTGTGAAAACAGGAGCGTGTTTATGCAGACATGTCCCTGGGCTGGTGTTGTGTCACGAGTGAGGAATGTGTCGGGGGTTAGGCGGTCTTACCTTTGTCAGGGTGAAGGGGTGGTTCTCAAATGAAGACACACTTGGACAGTTAAGAACAATATACTGGAGGAAAAGATAAGGATGGAGAAATAACAGGATGAGGGAACGGGTGCAGTTTAAGATCCAAGATGGGGCACGTAGACATAATGGATGAGGCAAGTTACGGTAACAACTAAGAATAATATTTGAATTAATGGTTAACAGAAATATGTCTGAGGGGCAATGAAAGTAAAAAGCTAAGGCGTGACCACATGTCCTCTCACTTGTCCAGGACGAGCTTTGAAGTTCTTCTTGAACATGCGCAACTCGATGACATTACAAGGATGCCTGGTAACGGCCACTATGGTAACAGGGGAGCTGCTTCGGATGTAGCGGTAAAACCGTTCCACACAGTAGAGACAGAGTGGACCCGACACCCAGAGCCAAGTCTGTATTCGGAATGAGACACACACAGCACAAAAAAATCTCCCATCACTGAAGTAAAGCACAAGGTTATTTATCAATGACACTTAACTTCTAGTAAAATTATTTTTCTCATTCTCATAACCCTATTTTAAACAACAGAAGATGAAATACAGACAACATAAATAGATTTCCTTTATTGAACTGTCTATTCTTGTGACATTAAAGCCAAACAAAAGCTTCTATGTAGTCTGAATATTTTTCAAAATATTTCTCTGGAGTACTTATCAGCTATCAGTATTTTCCCTCCACATTATACTCTTTTTCCAAACTAAACTTCTGCTCTCATATAATACTGGAAATCAGTAGGTGCCTGTTCCAGACTGTAGTTCATAAAACCCCTAAAGGAAAGTTTTCAGTTAATTTGCAAAAATCAAAACAAACAGAAAGCTGTTTACTGAACCCTAAGACTAATATTAAACCGTAATGACCACATATTTAAATAAAAAGTAATAAATAACATAGAATCAAAAATAACAGCCTAGCTTAACATCGTAAAGCTGTCTTTGGGGTTTGTTCGTTACTTTGCTCTTCTTTAATCATTTTGTTGGTAGGGTTGCATGAAATCAGGGGATCATAAGTAACATACATTTGTCATTTCTAGGTTCCCCATGATGTTTCTGAGCTCTCTAATCTTGTTTACCAAGACCTGTATTGGGTGTGGGGATAAAGTACAACAAATGTCCTTCATAGAAGTAAAATCTACTCATAAAAATAAAAATAAACTGCATAATGCATGACACCTCACATATTACATCCTACTACTGCAAATATTGCATCAAAACAGACCACTGTGAATGAAAGTCCATCATCGGCATTGTCATGCCATTTATTTTACAGATTTATATTTATTAGCAATGGTTTCTCACTTCAGCCGTTGAAAGCTGAGGTCAAAATTAAACTAAAATTTCCTGCTCATTCAGATGCTAAGAAAAACTCTCAACACTTGATACCATTTTCAATATTGCTGCAATATTTTTTTTACATGCGAGCGTATTGTGAGGAGTGTTGGCCTAGTGGGTTAGAGCAGTGCGCTTGTGCTCTTAAAAGAGCCCTTTTAAGATCCTAACAGTCTCTACTCTGGGTTCTGAGCAAAACCCTTTACCCCAAACTGCTCCCTGGGTGCCACACAATGGCAGCCCACTGCTCCCCAAGGGGATGGGTCAAAATGCAGAGAATGAATTTCCCCATTGTGGGACAATAAAGGAATTATACATTACAATTCTGGTTAAAAGCTAAAAAAATCTTATCTACAGTATGACAAATTTAACTTCAGGGACATACAGTAACAGAAGGAGTACCTGGAGAGAATCCCAACATGCATAGGGAAACCATGCAAAAAGAAATACCCTCTTGCTGCAAGGCGACAGAACTAGAAACTGGGCCACCATGCAACCATAGAGTCACTCTGTTTATTTAGACAGTAGACCAGATAACCAGTATAAGTGTTGATATCATGGAGGGAAACATATATCCTTGATTAAGTCATAAGATTTATTTATTTAACTATATTTACTTAGGTTTATTGTACCTATATGCTTGTGCTTGCCAAAGATGCATCTAGAGCATATCCAAAAATGTTCACAATAGTTGAAACTAAAACGACATTTTTAGAAATATTTCCATAAATCTTTGACTAATTGCTCTTGTTTTAGCTCAGTTATGACTATAGAATATATTTATTATGCTAAGAAGAAGACTAACAAGTTTTCTTTTTTCTTGCTCTCTAACTCTCAAACCTAAATCTTACTGTCCTTGAAGAGTCTGAGAAAACCCCAACGATGAAGTAATGGCGTTGAAAGCCTCTGATAGGCTAATTCGCAACATCAGAGTTAACTGAAGCCACACCAGTGAAAGGACTTTAAAGGGAACACACTAAACGCACTTTCCTTTAGTGATATGATGGAAATATCAAAAGAAATCAGGCAGAACATCAGGAAGAGAATTGTGGACCTCCACAAATCAGCATAATATTTGGGTGCTGTTATCTTGGGTGCCTGAGGGCGCTACATTCATCTGTTTAAATAACATACAAGCATAACCGGCATAAGAACGTCCAGTTGTCATCCCATTCAGAAACATCTCCCTAAGCATGTTGGTTAAAAAAGAGGAAATCTAATTGGAATGACGCGGTGCTGGTGGAGATATTAAACATGGAAAAACTCACATTTAAGCTGAGACTGAAACGGGTTTCACACAAAATGGGACAAATGAGCAACAAACCAAGCCCAAAACAGAGACACCACGGGAGATTCAACATATTCAACCTCAATGTATTACTCCTATGTATCATTTGTAATATTGTTGACACTGTTTTTGTTGTATTCTGTTATGTAAAAACAATTAAAATTTAAGTAAAAAAAGGCAAATATAAAAATTATGCAAATCAACTCTAGAACAACTTTTCAATTTCAAGAAAGTTAAAAAAAAGAAAAAAAGCTGCTGTTTTTAGAGATACCTGTAAGATGAATTGCTCAAAGCTTAAGTGAAGCCAGGGGAGTTTATTCAACTATAAAGGGGATTTTATGGAACCGGCACGTTGCCTAACAACCACAGGCAAACACACAATCACACAAACAGGCCTTGATGTGCAGAGCCCTTCCCTCACACCTCTAATAAATGGGTCCAGCTCCCTCCAACAACCCTAGCCCCTCAGATCACACGTAGGCCACTCAAATATTTACACACAAACATGCACAGACCTGAGGGCAGTGTGGTTCAAAGTGCGCGTCCTCACTACATCTCCTATCATCATCTTCTAGCAGGTCCAGATCATCAATTTGCTGCTCCGTGTTGCTCTGATTGAGTCTGAGGCAGCCAGGTGGGTGGGCCTCCACGTTGGTCTGATACTTCAGAGCTCCACTGGGATAAAAAAGCAAATGAGAACAATCAGGATTTGGGGTTTACTAGCGAAGAGACTTTGGCAAAAAAAAGAAAGTCATAATTTTAAAAAACTGCCTTCCTCAAGCATTTTTTTGCTATAATTGGTCACATGAAAGTGTTAATGGGATCTGCTCTGATAGAGAAATAAAAACTACTACAAACTAGCTTATAAAACTGTAGTGGGGAAAACCCCAATCCGGATAAAATACAGTCTTTTGAACTGAATTGAATTGAAAGAAAATTATATATGGTCACATTTTCCAAGCAATAATCTGAAAACTGTCACCAATATTCATTCCCTGATTCAATAATTTGTCAAACCAACTATAAATACTTACTTTCTTTTTTTAACTCTAGATCAGTGGTATTCATTATCCAGTTGTTTTCCTGCTGCCACGCAACAGATTAAACAAGCAAGTGCTTAACATGACTTTGCAGAACTTGAAAAAGTTATAGAGGGATCTTAATTCCAATCTTTTCTAATAAACCCATCTTTTCTCATCAGCTTTTGACCCAGCATAGGAAACATCATTTGATTTGTTAAGTTGATAAAACATCTCCTACGTGTTTTCTTTTATTTCTTGTATGTCTGATGCTTATTGATGATCTCTGTTTAGCACTTCGTTGAACAGAGACAAATCTTAAACATGCAGGATATTGGCCTCTCAACATCAGGGCCGAGGACCCCTGATCTGTTGGTGTGGCTGATTGTTTAAGGCTATTGACCTGTTTGGGGGTAAACCTCTGCCCAGATCCATCGACTCTGACTAGCATCCCACAGCATGATGCTACTGCCACTGCTGTGCTTCAGTGTGGAAATGTGATTTTAAATGCAGGTGATTTATGGCAACCAGAGTAAAGGAGAGGGGATGCAACTTTATACCAAACTTTTAAAATGTTATTAATACATTTTGAGGATGAAATAGGTAAATAGTTTTTTATAAAAGTTAAATTAGCCTTATTGCTTTGGCAAGACACTGTGTAAATTACGAATGGAGGTCAAATATTGACTAATAGAGTCTGTGGGGAAAAAATGCAGCAATGGATATATAATCTATACGGGTAACAGAAAAAAATAAATTTAAAAAGGTCCAAAATATGTTATTTTATCCTCAAAAAGATAAGTTTGAATAAACAGTGATAAGGAAAACCATAAAATGTTGATCTGTTAGATCTTAGTTGTTACAGACTGTTAAAATATTTGTTAATATTTTAAACTTCTTCAGCAGAAGAAAACATAATGTTCCAACAGAGCAGAGAGAAAAATCTCAAGTGAGTCGAAAAGAGAAATTCTGCACAGATAAAGTCCCTACCCGAGCATGTGCACCATCAATATGATGTAGAACACGATGAAGAGGTTGTGTGTGTACCAGAAGATCTCATAATTGGAGACCCTGAAATACACAAAGCAAAATAATAAAGGTGCACAATTGGTTTAGAAAAGCATAAATAAATGAAAATTACTTACTTAGATAGCATGTAACATGAAATATATATTTAGAGAAAAATAAGAGGTATAATTGCAGAAAAAGTCTTGAAAGCAGGACTTCAGAGTTCAATATTAGAAGGGCCATTACAAACAACACCCACCATGTAAACTGCAAACAATTACTGTTAGAAAGCTCTGCTCTTTGCTTTATTGACAGCAGCTTTTAAACTGCAAACATCACTAGTATAGGATGAACCCAAACACCCTGGAAAACAAGCTGTTGGTGAATGCAGATCTCATATTTACTGGGTTTTAATTGTTTATTGGGACAATTTTTTAGTTGTCTTAATATCAGGAAAAATATAAAATCTCTTCAGAAATCCAAAGTTATCACATAAACAAAACTGTGCATCTTGTAGAAAGAAATCCTCTCTTTCAATCTGCTTTAAAAAGTATGACAGAAAATAACACCAAGTCGAAAATTAAACATTTGAGACTTTTTTAAATCAAATCAAGTAAATCAATTTATGTATTTGTTCTAACAAGGGTTTCTGAGATTATTTAATTAGATTAAAAGTATTAGGATTATTAATTGTTGATGTGATGTGATAATCTCCAATGGCATAATAAGCCAAATTAACAGATTTCATGTATTTTGGAAACCTGACAGCTTCTTATAAAGTAATTTTGTCAGACCCGCCTCCAATAAAAGCTTTACAGAAAATATAAGTCCTTGTTTCATAAAAACTGTCAAAAGAAGAGTGATCAAGAATATCAGGATGTATTGTGATATGAAAATAAATCCCTCTTGATCATTGTTTTGGTTTCCCTCCAGTGTGCAGAAGCCATCATCCCAACACTGGAAACCCTGAGCCAGACTCTCATCTAAAACCTGGAAAAGCCTCTTATTGTTTGTTCACTTACTAAAGGAGCTGGAAACCCCATTGTGACACACATACACATCTACACTGTGTCCTCCAACCACAGAATGTCACAGTGAACCGAGAAAAGACCGTCAGCATGACATCACCTTCATCATCTATGGCACAAGATGATCCCCAGCTCCAGCAGAAACACAGCATAACGTAGACATAACACAGCGATGACGAAGCATGACTTAAATAAACCTGACCTACATTTCTAGATATGATAAAAAAAGGTCAATAATCAGAATCAGATTTTCTTTTTTTTCTAGCAATAACCAGTTTGTCGGACGCCAAAAGGGGAGTGTTGGCTTAGTGGTTAGAACAGTGCGCTTGTGCTCTGAGAAGGTTGCGAGTAACCAGATCAAACGCCACAGCCTGTATTCTGGGTCCCTGAGCAAAACCCTTAACCCCTGATTGCTCCCCGGTCGTCACACAATGGCAGCCCACTGCTCCTCAAGGGGATGGGTTAAAATGCAGAGAATGACTTTCCAATAAAGAGATTTACATTTAAATAAAACACTAACTACTCACTCTAAAAGCAACACTATTGAGAGACACAGTAAATAGTGAGAGAAGACAGCAAAAGGTTTGCCATTTCTGGCATCACTAAGGAGTTTTAACTTGAAGTCAAACAAAAGATCCAAAAGTTAATTCTGATTCTGAGGAAATAACAGGAGGCTAAATAGGACATGTTAAAACTTTCATAATAGAACACCACAAAGTTACAGGGTTATTTTTGGAATGAAGGTAAAGATAATTTTGCTAACAGAAAGTCATTGTGAGTATCTAAGAAATATAACTAGATTTATCTTCTAACAGCTAGTCAGAAAAATATTATGTACAGTTAAAACTAATTCAACTGAAAATGTCAATTTTAAAGGAGTTAAAAGCTATATTACCGGATATCAAAAACATACTGACTGCATCTATATAAGGACTTTAAGTGGTATCAGTCGAAGATAAGCTTATTTGAGTCAGCTATGGTCATTTTCTAAAACAACTGAATGCCCTGGAAAGAAGATTACATTTTTATTTATGATATTTTTGTGTAACTTTGACACAACCCAAAACTTAACCCCATTTTTGTTGAGCGACAGCAGACTGACTAGTCCATACAGACCCAGCAGATTGATAATGCAGTTATCATTAAAGGATCATTTGGGTTTAAAAAAATTGCAGCAACACAGTATTAACACAAACAGTTTAAAAACAAAATGTAACAATTATTATGCTTTTGTTGCAAATGATTATCATTTAGATTAATAGATCCTTTCATATATGTAATAACCCAATATATTATACATTGGACTGCAGGAGCAATACGATCATGTTTTTGGGGTTTTTTTCTGTTTCAAAACACAGCTTTTCAAACCCTGAACACTATATACACTCACCGGCCACTTTATTAGGTACATCTGTCCAACTGCTTGTTAACACTTAATTTCTAAGCAGCCAATCACATGGCGGCAACTCAGTGCATTTAGGCATGTAGACATGGTCAAGACAATCTCCTGCAGTTCAAACCGAGCATCAGTATGGGGAAGAAAGGTGATTTGAGTGACTTTGAACGTGGCATGATTGTTGGTGCCAGAAGGGCTGGTCTGAGTATTTCAGAAACTGCTGATCTACTGGGATTTTCACGTACAACCATCTCTAGGGTTTACAGAGAAACATCCATTGAGCGACAGTTCTCTGGGCGGAAATGCCTTGTTGATGCCAGAGGTCAGAGGAGAATGGCCAGACTGGTTCGAGCTGATAGAAGGGCAACAGTGACTCAAATAACCACCCGTTACAACCAAGGTGGGCAGAAGAGCATCTCTGAACGCACAGTACGTCGAACTTTGAGGCAGATGGGCTACAGCAGCAGAAGACCACACCAGGTGCCACTCCTTTCAGCTAAGAACAGGAAACTGAGGCTACAATTTGCACAAGCTCATCGAAATTGGACAATAGAAGATTGGAAAAACGTTGCCTGGTCTGATGAGTCTCGATTTCTGCTGCAACATTCGGATGGTAGGTAGGGTTAGAATTTGGCGTCTACAACATGAAAGCATGGATCCATCCTGCCTTGTATCAACGGTTCAGGCTGGTGATGGTGGTGTCATGGTGTAGGGAATATTTTCTTGGCACCCTTTGGGCCCCTTGGTACCAATTGAGCATCGTTGCAACGCCACACCCTACCTGAGTATTGTTGCTGACCATGTCCATCCCTTTATGACCAAAATGTACCCAACTTCTGATGGCTACTTTCAGCAGGATAATGCGCCATGTCATAAAGCTGGAATCATCTCAGACTGGTTTCTTGAACATGACAATGAGTTCACTGGACTCAAATGGCCTCCACAGTCACCAGATCTCAATCCAATAGAGCATCTTTGGGATGTGGTGGAACGGGAGATTCGCATCATGGATGTGCAGCCGACAAATCTGCGGCAACTGTGTGATGCCATCATGTCAATATGGACCAAACTCCCTGAGGAATGCTTCCAGCACCTTGTTGAATCTATGCCACGAAGAATTGAGGCAGTTCTGAAGGCAAAAGGGGGTCCAACCCGTTACTAGCATGGGGTACCTAATAAAGTGGCCGGTGAGTGTATGTTCTCACTCATAACTGTATTTTCAGTCATTTTGAGTTTTTTTTACTGTTGTTGTGAGCAACAATGAGCCAAAATACTCTCATCACTGCATTTTTAAGAGATTACCCCAAGGTCGAAAGTTTGGATTTGACGTTTTTAACAAAGAATCTAACTTGCTCCTCCACCCTTAGTGATTCCAAACACATAATATCTTCTTTTGCATATCTACTAACTTAAATGCATTCCTCTTCTCTTAGTACATAAGCATGAACTTTTAAAATAACAGAAACCATGGTTTATTTCAGCATACCGAACGCAGTAGGAGGAAGATATGAACATCAGGAGAAGGATAAGGACCAGCAGGACACCAGTAACTCCTGGAACTGAAGAGAACCATTATGACAGAGTAGAGACAAAATAAACAGCGTCAACATAAAGTTATCAACAACAACTGTCTTGTTTAATCTGGCTGGGTAGATCTAAATGTGACAGAAATAAAAAAGGTTTAAAAAAACATTTATTTAGGGCGATTTTATTTACATGCAACAAATTCCACCAACAAAATTGCAATAGTCTGCTGGGCCAAAATGCATTTAGAGTTGCTTCTGCTAAAGTCTATATCCTTTAATGTAAAACACTGATGCAAAAACATCACTTAAACCCCTGATAGATTTAGGTTTAAAGCAATGGTTTCATTTTGCCACTTTTCCTAAAACCAGTAAATACGACTAGTCGGAGTGGACTTATTTTATAATCTTTGTAGGGCACTAAAGATTAGGCTGGCTGGAAATGAGGCCTTTTAACATAAAAAAATCAGGATTTTATAGCCAAAAAAAAAATATGTAAAAAAAAAAAAAAAAAAGCTGTGTTACCTAGGGTTGTCCCAATAAAACTTTTTTATTTCTGATATGATACCTCACTAATGTGACTTTAAGTATTAACCATTACTGATATGTATCTGATAAAATATCAATATGATAGAAAACATTAGATAAAGTTATATTTCTCAAACAGAAAACTATTCTTAACACAAGGTATGGAAACAACTGACCCATTTCTTACTCACAATATAATTAAATAAACTTTAAACAAAAGCCAATAGAATTGTAGTGTTTTAGGAGCTTTTTGATATCAGAGATTTAAGAGGCAGGCCGATATATTTCAATATTCATTTTATGCCTGAATTTGGAACAATTTCTAATATCAATATGAAATCCGGACAGTCCTAGTGGCAACATGTAAAAATCTGTTTAATTGCTGCAATGCTAATCAAGATTTTGCCAGTGGTTTTTTAAAAAGGTATAAAAAGACGTTTAAAGCAAAATAAAAAAATTTAAAAAATGTTACTACAGAATCTATAATGATGGATTCTTGATTTTATCAATAACACATGAACAACAAAATTAAAAGTGCTGCCGGTCGGTGCTAAAAAATACCCAAAACAATACAAATACATTAATAACTATAGTATCTTAAAATACTTAAAATAGCACAGTATCTTAAAATAACACAGCTTAAGAATTAAAACAAATAACAGTTAAAAAAATAACTGAAATAAAAAAGAAACAGCCTACCCATGCTCATTGTTACGCTGTCGTTTATGTCAATTTATGGATTTTTTTGAGAGCATCTAGATTAGCTATAGCTGTAGGCTAAAAACTGTCAGTGAATCGATTAGTTATTTTTTTCATCTGTACCGTCTACCTGAAGGCAACAGTGCAAACAGAGAGAACAAGATGAGAAGAGTTTTTTGTGATATGTTGTTAAAGACAACATCTGTGTTTAAGTCCTGCAGTGAGGGGAGAGGGCAGCCAATCATTTAAAAACTTCTGATCTGCGCTGTAAGATTATTATTTTCAACATCTAATAAGACTTTATTCAAGCTAAGGAAGCTAGAAAATGTTATTTACATGTGTTGATATATGATCTTCCAAAATATAATCTAGAATTGCACAAAACAAACTAAACAATAATATAAAATAAAAAATATGTAGCGAAAGATAAAATCATCAGAACTTCATTCACCAAAGTTAAGAAGATAAGAGTCTCTGTTCTTACTTGTTGTTAAAATGATCCTCTTGGGGTCCTGAGAATGAAACAAAAAAAGAAAGAGGTCTGTAGTCTTCATCATTCAGTTGGTTACAGTAATGCTTGTGTGAGCTGCCTTGAATGGCAACAGATCAATGCTGAGGAGAAAACAGTCTGCAGAATTAATGCCAAACTGTCTGAACTGACTCTCTGTCCTCCTGCGGACGTTAAAATGATCAGACTCTGTTATTTTAGTCGCGAAGTTTTCAAGCTTAAACTCTATTACCTATAAATGTAATCTTCATAGGGTTTAGTTATAGGTTATGCCAAATTCATTATTTTACTGTATAACAATCCAAAATCTTTGTGTAAATGTACATTTTCATGTTGATGCAGTGGTCCAATGTGTAAATATTCAGAAGCTGTCACACTAAAGAAATAAAACAAGACATTTCATTAGAGAGGCTCAGATGAATTGGCCAGAGACCAGAATGATTTTCCATTTACACTAACAGCCCCAATGAGAAAACAGTAAACTAACGTTTGCAAGGTTCTAATTCTGTCTATCATAGACTACTTAGGAGCAGGAAATGTTCTGGAATGTTTCATAAACCTCAAAATTTAACCTTACTGATGTTTGCATTTAAAATGGCAAAAAAAAAAGGTGGTTTTCCAGTAAAGGAACCTTTTTCAGAAGCCAGTGTAGCTTTTCCTCCTTCAGCGTTCGCAGTGCTGGAACCAGCACCAAATCCGGGGTCAGAAATCTACCCCCTACAAACAGAGCAGGTGGGGAGGCTGGACTGTTTGGATAAACCCTGAACTAACGGAGGAGCTTTCTGCTGGGGGGGAAGCTAAAGTTTTCTTACTGGCTAAGCCCCCCCCACCCTCATCAGCATTTTGTTTCACTTATCTGTCACTTTCAAAGGCTCTGGAGTTTGTATTTTCTATTACCAATATATAGAAGGACAGGATTCCTTCTTTTTTTATGATTGCAGTTAAGCTCAGCAATCCATAATGAATATTATAATTTATTTTATTTTATAATAATTTTTACAAATCATTTGAAAAATTCCCCATCCTTAGTACTGTATTTCAGTATTTCAATTTGTAAAGCAGATTTCTGCTTTCAGGATATTTACAGAAACCAAGACTAAGGACCCAATCAAGGCCTTTTGAATATATCCAGTAAGCTCAAAAAAATGGTTCAGCATTTATGTTCTGAAATAAAGATGAAGTGATCACAGCTGATTAACTGCTAATAATTTCAGGTTTGAACTGAGCAGACAAGCAACAGCAATAGATTTAAATATCTATTAAACATTGATTAATTATGTCCATAGATGGGTGATTGTAATCTTTTTTCCTCCCCTGGTATCTGCTCAGTCCACTCTACCTACGTACAGACAATATTCGGAGTCTGCGTTTTTTTTAACCATGAAACAATCTGAGATTAGAGCTGTTTTGGTTCATCCTCTTTAATGACTTGATGGCTGCAGTGGGAGGAGATCTGCTTCCCTATTAGTTCTCCTATTGGAAGAGCTACTTAGTATCAGGGAGTTTAATCTGCATAATTCAGCCCAGCTTTCTGACAAAAAGACCCAACTCTTTTTTTAAGAAAACTTTAAATGTGGCGTTTAAAATCTCTTGTGAAAGAGTAAAGCTGCTATTCAGTAATCCTCTTCAGTTTAGTTTATTTGTACATATATCTGTCAATATGAAGGATATCACTGTATTGGTTAATTATCATCTTTTTTATTTATATGCAGAAGACAGAGTTCTTCTTATTTACAGTGTGTGAAGGGGAAATAGCATCAGCCAATCAAGAGCTTAAAACTTCATAACATTTCTTTTTGGAAACCATTAAATTCTTAGATCTATATTGCACATTGCCTAATGTTAGCAATGTTGCATTAAACTCTTTACCTCTCCTTTGTAGCGAGCAAAGTTCAAAGCAGGAAAGTCGTCTGAGTAGCTCACACTGAAGTTCACCACATTCACCAGATGGGCTGAAACGTGCACAACTGCAGATGATGAGAAAGTAAAAAAAGGAAACACATTTTAGTGAAAGAAGAAACCCCCACAGGTAGGATTTCTCCTCATCTCCAGACTGATAGATAACTGACGTCTTTGTCCATTCAGCAAAAAGGCAGCGCAGCTAAAACACACACTTCTCCCTGACATCACAGGCTAAGTACGCAGCCGTTCAACAGCTGATGGAATTAGAGGCTGTAATCATGACACACAAGGGCCCTTTTTCTCTCCCCCAAATCCTCTCCCACTCCCACTGGCGTCCAGCCCCCCCCTCTCCCTGCCTTTCTTCTCACGGTTTGTGTCTCTCTTCCATCCTGCTGCCTCTTTGTCCACAGTGTTATTGTCAACTGAGAGAATAAAGATTATGTGAATGCGTGTGTTATTATACTGTAAAAGGTGAAGAGGTTTATTGTTTTGAAGCTAACGGATGATATAACAGAAAAAGGAAAAAGAAAATGTTTATCTTTTGAATTTTCTTAAAGATCTCTTGCCGAAAATTCAGATGACTACCAGTGAGAGAAAATCTGAGCTTCTATTTCTGTCTCATTATTTTTACAGGATTTACTGTGATGATGGGAAAAGTTGATCTTTTCAGACTTCAAAAAAATTCTCAGATATTAAAAGAAAATATATAAGATAAAAACTTACAAATTTGCTGCTAAATCGAGGCAAAAGCTGCTTTCATTCATATGATGGAACAAGAACAGAGAACTTATTGATCCATTCTATTGATTCATTCGTTGATATGATAATTTAAACTGTTCTGCAGGCTGAAAACATCATCAATTAAAATTAATTGTTTTTGGAATATGATTGCTAATCAATATAATATTGTTTTTTATATCCGCTATGTTAGTGTGTCAGTTTTTACAAGGCTGGTTAATATTTTTACTGCTTAAAGGCACACCGTGCAACTTTTGGCCACTAGGGGAGCTAGACTGGTATCTTTTACGTCAGAAGTTTCACGTCTACACAGGTAAAAAAAGCCGGCCTGCTAATTATGTGGAAAAAAAAACAAAAACAAAAAAAACAGTGAAGCAGAATCAGGGGCGTACAAGATTACCGCTTCTATGTTCTACTGGTTTTGTTTTATGAAAGTAAGAATCTGTCATTTGCACGGAATGCCTGAAATTTACACATTTAGGCGGTGCGGTTCTCTTAGCTTTTGTTCGTAGCCTGCTAGCTTTATTTTTCTTCCACTAAACATAAAAAAATAATAACAGAGATATATGACTGTATACTAGGAGCAAAGTATTAACTTACCAGTCTATTAATAAAGTTGAAAAAATAGAATCGGTTTTACATCTGGCTTCTTCTTTTAGCCTGCGTCAACGAACAAACTCCTTTCCACAATTGATTCTTGTTTTCCCTCGACCACGATCCCTTCATATTTTCTCTTCTAAGCCTCCTCAGAAGGTTTAAACCCTTTACTTGCCTCAGCCATGACCAATAGTCAAGCAGGCAGAAAAATAGTAGAGCGAAAGCCTGAGCTCCATGACGATATAAGAGCTTGTGGCTGTAAAGCAATATGTTCTTCCAGGTCACATTACATGGCCTACAACGGTCCGTCTTCTCCCATCTACTATAGTCAGTATTTCAAGAGTGGAGCCCCGCTCATAGCATTGATAGTGTCAAGCTCTGTATGTTGGCCTGAGGAATAATTTTAAATAACTTATATACATCAACTCTTTAGGTCACAAAGTCTGCGGTGTGCCTTTAAACATTAATTATGTTGTCATAGAGAAGAACTGGTCCAGATCTACACGGCTTTGCGCATCACTAATTTGAAAGATGCTTTTCTCTTTAAAAAGGAAGAGTGAAAGGGAGGCTTTTTCTGAAACAAAAAAAATGTACGTTTCTTAAACTACTTATCGTGTATGAAAAAGAATAGTTTCAATCTCATATTGGGTCAGTTATACAGATTTTTATCATTTTCACTGACAAGACAGAAGAACTGTTTCAGCTTTTGGGTGAACCTTATAAAATGTTCTCCTTCGTAAATCAACCTCTCCATGTTTACTTCAAGTTTGGTGACAGGTCACTCCACCCAGCTGCTTGCTGAAATCGATTCAGGCTTGAGTAAGCATGAAGATTGCACATCTAGTTTTTTACTTCACATTTCCAGTACAGAATCTATAAAGTGGGAGAAGGCGTTAAAATGATCTGCCTTCTTTACCAATCAGAGAGCCTCTCCAAAGAAAGGATCTGATTCAGATTAAAATATTTCTCACATGAATCACCCTCTTTCAGGGGAAGTTATTGCATCCACACATTAGATGCAAAACTGAATGGGTTCACCTCAATGTAATTATGTTTATTTCACTACATATTATTAGTTTCTAATGCAAAGCTTGCCTTTTTATGAGCGTATTTTAGGCTTTTTTGTGCAACACAAGAGTAAAACTCATGTAAGGAGCTTTTAATAATTCAATTAAGTCATAAATTATATGACATTTATGTAGAATTGGGCCTTATCCATTTGACAAATGTCTGCATGGGAAGAAAGACGTCTCCTACTTCCTGGATAATGATCGTCTGACATTATCAAAGAGTCTTGAGTTAACAGATGTTTAAACCAAAGGAAGAGAGCGGAGGAAATGCTCGCAGCAGGCAGCTATATGTGCAGGATGCTTAATTTAGTTACCCTTTGAGCTTTTTCATGTGAAACTAAGATTCTGCTTAAGATACACTAATGTAAGGCAGCTTTTCAGAAAAAAAGCAGCCAACTAAACATGGGTGAGTCAGAGGTAGAAGCTTGAGAACTCAAACCCTGGTGAATACGGAGCTGTCTGAGGTTCATATGTTGTCGTGAGAGGAGACACAAAATACAAAGCTAGACTTAAAAAAACACAAAGGAGAAACAATCGCCCAGCTGGTGGACCAGAGATTCAAAGCCACTACGGATCCATTTCATCACACTTTACAAGGATAACAGTAGAGAGGGAGATGGGAGCCTGCTGGGGGATTTTACCTGAGAAGAGGCAGACGGCTACGCCGCATGCCACATGAAAGGTCTTACTCTTATCCAGCAGCCTCCGTGTCTTTCTGCTTGATACCTGCATGAGTGTGAAACACAGACAAGAATCACTCTGGGCGAGAATCCAAATCTTTTTTTCTGTTTATTTCAATCGGTTGGTGACCCTTACCACGTGTGTTCCTCGTATGAAGGTGAGCAGAGAGCGGCACATGGGCAGCAGCACCAAGCTGCAGTTCAGGTTCAGCACAGAGGCAGACGCTCGGCTAATGCACAGTCCGACCTTGGGAAGATGGAGAAAGGCAGACGCTGTCAGACAGGCCTACAGCTCTAGCTTATGTAATCAAGACCAGCTGAGAACTCGAGGCATGACTTCACCGCAGAGGTTTATAGCAAACCACCTTTGTCTTTCACCATGTGGAGGTCTGAGCCCACTAACAATTACAATGTGACTCAGCTGAAAGTATGTTGCTAACAGGCACCAACCTTAGGACTGAGGTATAAGAGGCTCATTGGAAAAGATGATCCTTATTTACCAAACTCTTATTCCCTGACTAGGAAAAGTTTTCATATCCCTTTGAGATTTCCCATTGCATTACATCACAACCAGAAAATCCAGTGTACTTTTTACAACAAAACAGTATAGGCTTTTGTGAATGACAAAGTTTCCAAATAAAGTTTTGTGAGCATTTGTATTAGACCTCCCCGAGTATTTGTTCTGTCTGATTTGTCTCAGTCACTTTTATTTGTCCATTCTTCCTTGCAAAGAAGCCTCTGTAAACAGATTTTTAAACTGGATCTAGATCTTGTGCCTTGACTGGGCCAATACTTTGAGTTAATAATTATGGTCTACTTTGTGTTGTCTGTCCCAAAAAATCCATATAAAATCCCCTGAGGTTTGTGGCTGTAACATGACAAAATGTAGAAGGTTTAAGGGGTATCAATACGATTAAAAGGTAATATACATCCATTCATCAGGTCTAAGCTTACAGATTTTACAGTGACTCATCTGCTCCGCTCGAGTCACTCGAAGCACCGCTGAAGTAATGTGTGAGCAAGACGGATAATCTGACTGAATAAAACACAATCTGCAGCTTGATAATCTAATTAAAGTTGGGCTCACTCTGACATTTCATAAACTCAGCACATTTGTTGAGAGCTTGGTACACTGCAGGTGCTGCCACTTTTGATCATCTCTGACTTCACTGAGCTGGGGGGGGTGTAGATCAAAGAAAACTAAAAAGGTATGACTGGGATCAAGCCTGTGAAGATGTTCTGGTCTAAGAAATCTAACCAAATCAATGAGGTTTGATGGTCAACAAAATGTCAAGTCAGATTTAAGGGACCATAAATGAAATATAAGAATGCTGCAGAGAACAGTCTAAAGCTTAAACCTAAATATAACTTAAGGTTAACCCATCCTGACCCTTTTATTCTTAAAACCCTCATCCACACACTCCTCTTAAAGAGCCTCTTAAAGAACAGCAGCTGAAGGCAGCAACAACAGACGGAGATCTGATACCCTCCTTTCTAACACCCCAAATGCGCCTACCAAGCAGGTGAATAAGATAAGAGGCTATTTGAAGTATTAATGCGCTGGATACACATTGCACTCGTACTTATGTGCACATAAAGATAGGCACATAGACTTAAGCCCTCCAGCGAGGCATTCAGTGGAAACGGGGGCTTGCCCACACTTGCCCCTTTCCTCCCCTTTTGCCTCCCACTGTACAGGCGGTGCAACAGTTCACACATGCTGTTTGCTGCCATTTCTCATAGCTTCTTGGTGCTCTGAGGGCACAGGTTTGCTAAGACTTTGCAGCCTCTTCTGTTTTTTTTTTCAATCTGACATTTTCAAATATATTTACCATTTGTCATTGTATGACAATCATACATTTAAAGGGGCAGTGTATGCACAAATATTTCTACCAAAGTCAACTTCCCAAGTATTATAGTGGGCTAGAGCTAAAGTCCCATTCACTACAGGTTTTTATATTTTTTTTTACAGCATTATATTTCCGGAATTATCTCTTAACAATAAAGATTCTATGTTCGTGAATCGTGGTGATGTACTGTAGAGTGTTAACTTTTCCCCCGAATGCATCATTTTGCAAGCAGTACAATTTTGGTCTTATCCAACAGGTGAGTTTCCTCCACATGTTTGCTGTGTCTCCTAAAAACTGTGTAACTCTTTGACAGTTCTGCCATACCTACACAGGAATACAAGACACGCTGAAAGCCTGTGGAGTTATTTTGTAACGTAATCCTGCTGTTTAAATAGAGGAGTTCAAATATCTCTGGGTCTTTTTCACAAGTGAGGGACTGATGGAGTGTGAGATTGATAGAGGGATGGATGAGCGTCAGCAGTGATGTGGTCGCTGTATCGGATTTACCGATCGATCTACGTTCCCACCCTCACCTATGGTCATAAGTACAAGATATACAAGATTAAGTATACAAGCGGCCAAAATGAGTTTCCTTCGCAGGGTGGCTGGGCGCACCCTTCGAGATCGGGTGAGGAGCTCAGTTACCCGAGAGGAGCTCGGAGTAGAGTCGTTGCTCCTCCACGTTAAAAGGAGCCAGCTGAGGTGGCTTGGGCATGTGTTTCGGATGCCTCCTGGTTGCCTCCGTCTGCAGGTGTTCCAGAGATGTCCTACTGTGAGGAGGCCTCTTGGAAGGTCCAGAACACGCTAGTCTCTCAACTGGCCTGGTTTCACCTCAGGGTCCCCCTAGAGCAGCTGGAGGAGGTGTATGGATCAGCAAATCAACCCATTAGGACAACTAATATTTGTCCTCATGGGTTCTCCCACCTGAGCTTTGGATCTCTGCAGCTTATCTTCTGGAGCTACCTCCTGACTGCATTTCTCCATAATGTTCCAATTGTTCAGTCTGTCAGTTAAGGTAGAAAGCGCCCTCTCTAAATGAGATTTATTTTGTAACGTAATCCTGCTATTAAAAAAACGCATATATTATTTTATGTGTATTTGATTTTGTTCCATTATTTTATGTAGGCCAATTAGATAAATCATATTACAACAAAATTTTGGTCATCATATAACCATCTAAGAGCTAACAGAGTATAAATAGCTTTGTTACCTTTAGACACAGTATGGAATAAAGCAGGACACAAAGTCAACCACAAGAAAGGGCTACATGTTCACAATGTTAATATGCTGGTTTCACTGAGAAAATAATTTCTTTGCAGCATTATACCAACTTTGTTTATGAAGTGCCTTAAAACAGCCACAGCTGAAACAAAGTGCCGCCTATGACTGCAAATTAAGACACCTACTTGAAAGTTTAAAAAAAAGCGTAATATAAAAAATGCAGAAAAGCAGAAACAATCAAACATAATAAAACCAGGTAAACAAGGTCAAACTATATTTCACTAATATTATAAGTTAGAGGACAAAAAAAGGCTTGAAGACAAGTGGGTCTTAAATGTGGTCAATGATGGAGCCTCTCTAATGCAGCAGGTTATCCCACAATTGAAGAGCAGCAACAGAGAAGGCCCTTAATATCAGTGTAAAATGTGGCCTGCAGTAGGAGCATTACTTATCATGCTCAGGATAATTTTAAAGTTCAAATCTTTTATTAGTTGATGAATGTGAATGAAAGGCTTAGGCCTGCACTGGATCTCTAACAGGAAGTTCTTAAGACTTAGGGTTTTTTTATGTTCTTTGTTAGGGTTTTTTTTGTTGTTGTTGTTTTTTTTTTTTTGTTTGTTTTTTTTGCTATTCTGTTTTTCAGAATACCAAGAATACCTTTCTATCATAGTAAACTGAAGTGAGAAAGATTGGGAGTACTGAGACCTGAAGTCACCTCAGTCTTTTACAAGAAAATTTACCACTTAATGTTTTTGGGTTCCATGAAGCCTATTTATCATCAAGCTTTCTTCTCTGTACCTCAATATCAGGACCCTCACAGTCCGTGTCTGGACTTTTACGATTCACACATTGGGCCCAGTTTCAGTAACAGCTGCATTCATTCATAAAGTTTCAATGATCTTCCTAACTTGTAATCAAATCCAATTTGGATCGATGAACAAATCATCTTACAGTTTAAAACCATATATCCAAATCCAACAGATGAAAAAAGTTATTCATAAAAGATCATTAAAAAATGTGCTACAGAGAGCCTTTTGAGGACATTGGTTTCAGATCAGTATATTAGTAAAGCCTTCTTTGAGAATAACAATGAACATTAAGAAAAAGAAAGCAATATTAGGGAAAATGCATTTAGTATTTAATTTACACCTACAGAAAACCAACAGGTTTAACAAAAATCCCACTAAGCAATTCAGCAAGCAAGGCACAACTGATGACTTACAGAGAGACAAATAATTAACCAACAATATAAAGTGTAAACATCTGTAAAAGCTGTTCATCATTTCAGTTGCTTGGTGTCTTTATCTACAAGGTTTGCAGCAAGTTGCAAAGAGTTTTTATGGGGTGCTCTGCCAACAGTTGATTTTCTTCTTGCATTATATACTCTTTACTATGCCTCTAAATGGGGGGTTATGTAAAATCACATATATGCTGAAAAAGATAACTCATCTTCTACATCTTCTTTTGTGTATCAGTGTGTTTTTAAGATTTCAAACCATCTGTGTAAAGCAGCTCTAATGGGACATTTATGCCTTATAGTCCCACAATAACTCTTCTCAAATTGTATTTTTTTTTATTCTACAATTAAGTTATAAACATAAAGTTACTTTTTTATTACTCAAGACTGTGTTTTTTGCAGCAGATGATATGGTTCCTCACCCCCAGCATCCTGTAGAGGTAATGGTACTCCTGCCCTGTGGCATACAGCTGGAAGGTATTGAGGAAAAGCCAGGTGTTGGCTCCCAGCCACAGCATCTAAACACATGCAGACACACCATGTATTAATTACTGTAACACCAATAAACCCATCAATCATAAGATCACTTTAGGAGAGAGAAAATGTACATTTTCCTCTAACAGATGCTATAAACTGATGTGACATTTAAGGCTTAATCTGTATGGTCCACCAGCTGGATGGTTAACAAACATTAAACATTGACATCTGAAAGTAAGTATAAGAAATGTAAAACAGCTGATAAGAAAAAAAAAGAAGAAAGGAACTGAAGGGATTAGTTATAAAGTTTATGCCAAAGTTTCCCCCACCAGCACCAAGTGCTTCGCTCCCTCGTTGGCCACCCAGCTCCGCAGCGCAGCCATGGTGCCTTCAGGGTCTCTGCCGCTAAAGTTGCTCCAGGATTTTCACGAGTCTTCAGTTCCGAGAGGTTTTGGAGAAATGTCTCTCCAGCAGCTCTGACTCTTTTCCCGGTGTCTGTTCCTCTAACTCCCCCCTCCCTGCTCTGAAGGCGTTCTTATCCCCCTCCCTCTACGATAAAACCCCGCATAGCGGCCTGTTCACCTGCCGCTCCAACCTCCACGACTGGCACACACCAAGTGATTAAAGGTAAAAATAAGTTTCTTAATACGACCACCTATTCAATTTTGATGGAAACAACAAAAGTTTCAGCAGGCAGAATATTGAACATCGCTTCGCTGCTCGTTACCTCTTGCTTCTGCCACTAGAGGGAGCCATAGACCAATATGACCAAATAAAGTGAATTATCTCAGTAGATTTAATTCAATTCCATTTATATATATAAAGCGAAAATTCTCAGCACATAACCGGTCAAGGCAATTTACAGAGACGATTCAATACGATGATACAGTAAGATTGCGGAAAAAAAATCTATTTTTTTTGTTTGTTTTTTTTGCCAATTTTTGCAAGAAACCCGGTTGATTGCATTAATTGAGTTGCAGGGCATGATCCTCCTGGATGAGCCTGTGTCTACAGAAGTCATTTGTTCTTATCCCCTCCTTCTCTAAATTTATAGTGAAACCTATTAAGAATATATTTTCACAATCCTAAACCTATTTTCTATTTGTGTGTACATGGTTACAGCTGTGTTTTTTGTTTCAAATAAGCTGTTATTATTTTAATAGGATGTCAATGATAAGTATAAAGTTGATTTATATTTAACTTTTTCATGTTCTAATCATTTTCCTTAGTAGAAATATTACAATAAAAATTACGATGACATTGTAAATGATACTCTTCAATGCATCTTCATAGGAATTTGAAAGCTCCTATGAAAAAGGGGGGGGGGGGTCAATGTCTATCATGGGGCCCCACAATTCCTGGCGCCCCCCCTGCTCTCATCTCCCTTTCTATGTCCGTTGTATTCTGTGTCCCTGAATAATGCTTAATAAAGTGTAATATACAAGTATCAAGCATACTGGTCTGCTTGTGAAGGCAAAGCTTTTGGGTTATGATCTCGCTCTGGGACAACAATTCCCAGAGTTATATTGGCTAAACAGGTCACAAACACAAAAAAAGGTCACTTGCATTTTGTATAGACTCTTCTGCAATCCCTCACACCGAGCATGCATGCAGCAACTGTGGAGTGAAAAAAACTCCCTTTCAACAGGTATAAACCTCCAGCAGAACCAGGCTCAGTGTGACCAACCTTCTACTGAAGATGACTGGGGTTGAAGAAGATAGAAAAGATATACAAAAAGAAACTGCCATACAACTACCTCCACAAGTGGCTTTGTTTAGGAAAGAGAGAGCTAAGAAGATGAGCTCTAACAGCTTTCATGTAAAAGGGATGGACGAGAGCAAATACAGTTGCTAACTGAAAAGATGGACGCTTAGGTACTTATATCTACGAGAGAAACAGGACTAAACATTAATAACAGGCCTAACTCTATCATCTGTAACAGAATGTGTTGATAGAAGCCACCCAACTGATATTTCTTTCCAGGATGGTGTCACAGCGAAGCAGGAATAAACCAGATGAAGCTACTATGACCAGAAAAGTAGAGAGAACTTGAGTTAGGGGTTAAACTAACAAATAATGCAGAATGGAAGATTAGTGATAGGAGGAAGTAGAATGTAAAGAAGCCCCCATGTCCTCCAGCAGTCTAAGCCTTTTAAACCATAACTATGGAGATAACTCAGAATAATCTTAGCCCCTCTAACTTTAAGCTTTATTAAAAAGAAAAGTTTTAAACCTAGCCTAAAAAATTTTCAGGGGTCCCTAGAATGTGTTATATTGTGTGGACAGTGTAAAGCCAATTTTCTAGGAACATGCTGCTTTGTGGGGACTTGTAGATACTTGTAGGTACAAACACCTTTTCATAAGGAAATATTCTCTTCTTGGGTTGGGGTTTAGAACTAAGATGTTGATTGAATTTAGGTTAGGTTTAGGATGAGGATTAGGTATGCACTGGTAATAGTTAGGGTTAGGACTTAGAAATAAAAGGAAAATGAATTGAAGTCAATGGAAAGTCCCTACAAGGACAGAGAAACATTATTGTTTCTGTGTATTATTTTTTTTTAAATCAATCATTTTCTTTTCCCACTGAGTTTCCACTATTCGGACTATTTAAACTGGCATAAAAATGGAATCCAAGCATAATTCCTTGTTTGTGTGCACAAACAGGTCAAATAAAGTTGATTCTGCACCTGATCGGGCTGTATTTGTGTAGCTTTCACTTTGTCTAATATTTACCCGTTACTAAAGGACTCTCAAAGTTCCCCAGTGATAACCTATCAAGGCGGTATGGTATGTGACTGAGATAAGAAACAAAATTATAGATATCTATTATTATTGTATCATAAAATCCAAAAGATAAAATCATTTATCATTTACAATTTTGGTCAGTTCAAACATCCATCATGGGCATGCATATTTGTGTTATATGTCTTGCTTAGTGTTTATGTCTACAAAGGGGTATGAGGAAGGAAAAGTAATTTATTTTAACCCCTTCACCTTCCTGTGGTCCTTTTCAACTTACAATAATTTGTAATGCTTTATAAATCAGAGAAGGTTTTGAAAAATTGCAATCCCTCTACATAATTTACCGTAGTCTAAATATGCATAATACTAGGCTTCCAGCAGATCCAGCAAATCAATAACCATTCAATTATTTAGCTTGTTCCATGTCTGGAACCCACTGCCCATGAGTCACTGCAACATTTAATATCCCTTTAGGATTGGTTGAAATTTAATTGAACTGAACTGAATTAAATGAATTCCCACAAACATCAGATATAGCTATACACAGCAGGAAAACTAGGCCTGAAAGTATTGGTTCATTGACTTAATAAAAATTTTGCTTTCAAAAACAGTTCAAATAAATTACAGTCAAAGTACAGTTAAAGTGCTTCCACACTCTAAAAAGAGTGTTGAATAAAAGGCTCAGAAAGACCCCAGAGGAGAAGAAAAAGCTATGACTTGAATTTACTCCCCCGCATTCCTGAGAGCAGAGAGGTTCACCATTTCACGCTCCAGTCCATCGGATGAAAGAGGAATCCTCCACAGCGCACAGCTGTTCAGGGACCTGGGAGAGGCCATAGCAGAGCTGGAAAGCATACATGCTGCAGTGTAGGATAACAAGAGTGTCTATCACTGAGGGGGTGGCCTAACGTTAATCTTTAATTGCATTTAAAAAAAAATAAAATATGAAAATCATGCTGTGCATGGGGCCAAAACTGTCCTCATATATGATCATATATAAAACCAAACACACTGGAAAATATATTAGTTTAATTGTTACAATTATGTAAAAGCAAAACAATAGTCAGAGATTCTGCATTATCTGGTTTGCTTTAATGTAAACCTTGCAGGATGAAGGAAAAAAACATGTTAATAATGATATCAAGTTCTTCAAGAAGAACGGAAAAAAGATACATTGCTTAGATCTCTTGAGATATTGCTCTATAACAATATGAAAGTTCTCAAGATATTTCTCTTAAATCTAAAATGTTTTCAATATTCAGAAACACTTGAGCTACTTTAAAATCAATGCTCTTTCTTAACCAAACTTAACACATGAAGCTATTGCCTTAAAAAGACTCTGTCAGGTTGTGTGGAGGTTTGTAGAGGACCCAGATCCAGAGACCGAAGCTGAGGTGGTTTCTTGCAGATTTATTAAGTGTTAGCAACAGTAGCATAAACCCAGAAACTAATCAAGGAAAACAGGAACTGGAACAAAGGGGAACACGTAGGTTAAGGAGGGAATAAAGATAATCCAGCAAACAGTAACTGCAAAGAGTGGAATAATTAACTAACTGGAAGCAGGTGTGAACGGATCAGACTAGAAGGGAACTAGGAGAAAGGAGACTGGCACAAGGTGGTAACAGAGGGTAAACAATAAATACATAAGAACTAAAAATAAAAATAAAACAGAAAACAATGAGAATGATACTAAATGGAAATTAAACCTATGACCTGGACAACACAGAATAACATAAATGAAAGTGTAAATGAAAACTTAAAAATAAAACAAACAGAACCACAAAATCCAGAAAGGGCAAAATAATGACACTATCAGCATATGGTAACATTTCTTTTGTAAAGACAAGTCCTATCTTTATTTAATTATCTGAACATTCAATTTAATCTACCTACTTATCTACTAAGAAAATCAATGTTTCACAACAGCAGTAAAGGTAAAGAAGGTGTCAGACGTTTATCTTCTCCCATCTTCATTGAATTCCAAGTCCAGCATGTGTTGTTATTAGAAAGCCTCCTCAGAGTGTCCCTCTGCTCTCATAATAACAAATACTGAGTCAGCACAGGAACGGCCAAGGTGCACATTAAATGCCCTGACATAGACCAGCTCTAATGAGCTCCCTCTCCCAATGTATCTCTCACCGCCTCTAACTGACAAACTTTCAGCTCCTCCCTGCTCCCGTTGCCTTACTCCATCTCACTCTGCCTTCCAAACAAATTACTCCCTTTATCTGAGCCTCTGCAGACCTCGCCTGCAGAACCAGCCGTGTCAGTGTGTGGATCTGCAGGACAGGGAGCAGCTTTGCAATGAAGAGGGAGAGCCGGTTGGTTCGTTGGATCTTTTGGACTATAGTTGTGTTGGCTTTGTTCCTGCTGGGTTTCAGCATCGGTAAGACACAGAGACTCACGTTGTTGTATTTTTAGAGTCCTAACTGAAACTTCACAGTGTTACAGAGATATTTAACTTAACCATACAACTTTTACTCTGTATTGCTTAGAACTGCATTAACTATCCCTGCACAGAGAGGTAATTGCCAATGTGATGCTGCTTAAGCCACAGTGTGACTTGCAGTTTGTCATCACGTTGACGTTTTAATTTCTTGGTCCTCACAACAGGTTAATACTCACTGCCTAGAACCACAGCTGTATTACAAATACAGCAATGGTCATTTTCCAGCCACTGTATTTACAGTAGAATAGTGTTTTTGACCAAAATCCATGTAACCAACTCCACTTTGAGGTGAGAGAAGGACTGAGTAACTAAAACCAAATAAAATACAGGTGACCACCGGCAATGAATAAGCATTACAGACTTTGCAAAGATACAAACAAAACTATAGATGTAAGAAATAAAACAAGAATTTCTAATCTCAAAATACAAAACTTGAGCTGTTGTTCCTGTTTGCCCACAATGATGAACAGAAGCACAGCTGGCTGCTGAAGAAAGCTAGAAAAGTAAGTGGTGGTGGAATTTTTGTTTACTGTCGGTTTATTGATTGTTGCTTTGCTTGTGAACAGCAACTGTTGTATTGAAACTATTTATTATTTCCAACAAAGTCTACCTGTCTTCTTTGTCCAAAATTACCTTTTGTCCAAAATGACCCTTTCAAACCACCTTTGACAGATGGTTTGAAAGGAGTGTGAAGGAAGCCGTTTATGTTAAAAGAGAAAAACAACCCTTAACAGAGGGGGTGCTCTCCAGCACAGCGATAGAGTTGATTCCTTCCCGCTATCATCTCAAACCTCGTCGCCATGAAGGGGACCAAAACATCTCGCCTGGTCAGCCAGGCCAACAATGACCCCAACGACTCCCTTTTCAGATGCATGAGCCAGTATAAGGTTTTGCAGGCCCACAACGACCTCAACGACTCCCCATTACTAAGGGGTTCACCTCAATTAGCATGTTGTCTAAGCCATAACAAGGCTTTTGTTTGTGGCACTCTATAAGCCTGGAACTCAACGCTATTTCTGACATTTTGAGTTGAGAAAGTTTCCTGGATGGGAAGCAAAACGTCTTCAAATTTGGAAAACAAACTCCAGTGTTTTTTTGTTTTTTTTTACTTTGTTGGTATGACTATGGCCTGAATGAATGCAAATCTTTACAAGCAAACTATTTAGTAATTTTCTTATGAAGTTGCTTGAATATTCTAGTATTAATAATTACTAGCAACTCTGCTATTTTTTTTAAATATTAAAGGTGAGATATTAGAAAGATAATAACCATGGAACATTGCCAGAAACCTACCAAAAGTTGTTTTTTTTAGGCTGCCCCCTTTAGCAAACACAAACCATTTGCATAACTGCTTTGCAACTAATTACTGGGTGGTAGCAAAGAGGCTTTCAAGCCTTAAACATTTGGAGATTATTACAATGGATGGTCACATTTCCAGTCAATGCATGCAAAGAGAGGAAGCGATTAAGCTGATTATCAAGAAGAGTCTAAAAAATTTGCAAATTTTCATAAAGATCTAAGTAATTACATATATTTACATTAATTCTTTTACACTATTATATTACTTTTTGGGAGATGTGTGTTTTAGAGGTATAATTAACTTTGACCTTAATTGTAAACGTTTTTAAAACTCAGGATTTTAAATAAATAATTGTTTTTCAAACACATGTGATTTACCAGTTTTAAATCATGCCATCTCTTTGTTTTGGATTGTTTTTCTGTTTGCTTTGTAGGCTGGTTTGCACATCGTTCAAATGCTATCTCTCATAAGCACAAGCCCTCAGGTGATTACCTTAAGGAGTTTCTGGATGAAATGCAGACAGACCTGATTAGAGACCATCTCAGGTAAAAACAAAAACAATCACTTACGAACTAGAATTTCCAAAAGTGCACTAAAACAATCCATGGATTGAACTGGTTTGTAATTTTGCTCCATACTGAACAGTATCATCAGGCAGTGGGAGACACAATTTAACAAAACAGAAATGGCACCAGGATCAGCTGACTAAAGCCACACATGTTTCACAGTAACCATCCTCTTTGCAGGAAATTCACCCGCCTCCCACATCTAGCTGGAACTGAGCAGAACCTGAAATATGCAGAGCAAATCATGAAGGAGTGGAAGGACTTTGGATTGGATTCAGTGGAGATGGTGCCCTATGACATCCTGCTGTCCTATCCGGACAAATCACAGCCAAACTACATCTCCATAGTGGATCACAGTGGGAAAGAGGTAAGGAACATGCCTGCAAACATTTGCCAAAATAAAGTTGGACCCGTAATGCAGAAAGTTCCATTTGGTTTTCCTTGATATTATGTATTCAGAAAACCCGCCCCCTTTTTTTTTCTCACACACTTGCAAACTAATTTGAGAGTATTCATGCTGTATGACAGGAAAAAAAAATCTAGTGAGACAAACCTAGTTTGCAGATCTTAGGCTGCAGGAAAAATGCATTCATCACAGTTACACCATTTATCTCTATACAACCCGAAAGATGTGTATATTTTCTCAAAAAATTTAATAGTAGGGCTATTCCTGTCCCAAACTCTATACCTAACTGTGTGTTTGTGAAGTTAAAAACTGTTAGAGCCTGTATGGTGGGATCAAACAGCAGTTTTCCCCGCTTCCCTCTGCAAGTTTTTACTTAGGTCCAAGGTCCTTTTATAGTTCTATTGTGAGATAAACGTTTATACAAAGATAATGTTACAGCACCAACACTACCTGGAACTGAGACTGTAGTTAAGGACCAGAATCAGGATTTACATTCCAGATACTTCAGTATTTCATCTCAGCTGATAACTGTTGAGCAAAGCAGAAGACATGATCACTTTTGATCATGTCTGGAGTAACATACTGTATAGAGGATGTCTTAAATGGGCCCATTTCATGTTATTTAAGTCAGAAATATGTTTAGGCACCATGGAACTGAGTAATGCTGACATACTGGGGCTGTTTTTGTTAAAATTTTCATGTTAATCTCACAAATACTGAACACCAATCTAATACATTCCTGCACGCTCTGCAAGCAGAATTTCACAGTTGCAGTTTCTTCTGTTATGTTTTTTTTTATATTTTTCACTTGTAGATAAAAATAAATTAAACATATTTCATTCAGAAATGGCTAAAGATATCCATACCAACCAAGTTATGTAAGAAACACAATTGCTCTTCAATCTAATCTGCATTTGAAGCATCTCTAGCAACAAATACCATCTATGTATAGGATTTTTTTTAACAACTCTGTTTTGCAGATTTGTTTTTAGACACACTGGACGATTTATATGCAATAACTGTATGTTTAAGTTTATTACATCATCATGGCATGGACTTAGATAACTTTATTAAGCCACACGAAAACCGTATTTTCTTCTTTTGTTCTCGGTGCAGCAACGCAGCATCACACTATCACTCTACCATCATCATTTCTCATGTTATGCATGACGTTCTCTTTTGGTGATGTAGTGTTTGATTTCCACTTAATGTAACAGGGAACAAATCATCTAAAATGTACATAATCAAGATGTCCTTTAGCAAATGCAAGATTTGTATTCCCCTCTGAGCCCCTCAGTGGAGGCTATTTGCCCATTTTCTTACTGTTGAATCTTGAGTCTGCACTCTAAGGAAGCTTCACCCTGTGCTCTTTTGTTCTCCACATTAGGATAACATCTCTGACTGAATTTTACATGAGTCCCAAAGGCTTTGGTGCTGTTTACTGACTCTTTTAAACTGGCATATCTTACTTTGTTTTTCATCTGTTTTTAAATATTTGGGTAAAGAAAGGTGCTGCTTGTTGATATCTTAATGTTTACTTCATGCAGTCAGAGCATTGCTGTTTATGAAATATCCAGATTTCAAAGATCTTACAGTAATGAGGGGAAGCAAAACTTAACTTTCCTGAAATTGTGACTGATCACAATACAGTGCAATTACTTTTTTCCCATTAAGACCGGTGTTCATAATTGGAAATTTTCCATTAATAGTTAATCACTTAATCCCTGACTCTTTATTGTCTGATCTGAAACACTTAGGTGTCACCATAATAAAAAGGGCAATAAAGAAAAATGCATTTAAAACATGCTACCACACAAGCAGGCAATAGAGATACAAATTAGATAAAAGAACGGTTTAAAAAAAAGAGGCCACTGAACTCTAATAACCCAACCAACAGCTGAATGTGAAACATGTTCCAGAAATATGCCAGAGCTGATTGACTAATTGAACCCAAGTGACGCTAAAACCCAGCAAGGAAAAACACAAAGACAGAGAGTAAAAATGTAACAGGACAGAGCAGGTAATGTTTAAAAAATGCAATGCAAACCCAAAAAACTTGAGAATGAAGAAAAATGTCTTACTGAATTAATTTACTTATGTCCTAAGATAATCAGCAAATTAATAAAGCTATTGAAAAGCATTGTCTCCTTTTGATCAGTTGATCCCAGATCTTTGCCTATGCATTCCATGTGAGTTTGATCATTCTATCCTTAAGTTGTTCTATTAGTTACTATTAACTAAAGGAAGTACAAAAAACATTCAAGGCAGACAGACAGCCAGATATCTCAAAAACATTAATTTAAAAAACGACGGATTTAAAGCAACAGCAAGGACGTCTAAGGCAGGAAACTTTATAGAAGGAAAACACAAGTTAGTGACCACATTAATCTGACGCAGGAGGATTGTGAACGTGAGTCACCAACCTGGTCCTTTAGCTCAGTCTGAGCTAAAGGACCAGGCTATTGAGGCTGGTCTGAGGCTATTGCCAGCCGTTCGGCTGTCAACAGGACTCGACGAGCGCCGCCCAGAGAGTCCCAGACGCTGTAGCCCCGGAGGATGAAGAACAAGGAGGAGATCAGATCCGGGCATAAGGAGGAAGGCAGGATAATCCAGAGGGTGAACCCAAAGCCGGTGTCGAAGACGTGCTCAGGATTCAGAACCAGAAGATTAGAAGTCCGAAGAGGTTCCAAAGGGAAAATCAGAACAGTGTCAGGAATCAGTTCCAAGTTTGGTTAACAGATAGAATCCGGCAAAAGTCCGAAGACAGGTCAGGCAAACAGATCAGACAGGCTCAGTGGTTGAGAGGCACAAACAGGTCAGGATCAGGTAATCAGACACACTAAGGTAACCCTGAAACACTCACCACTGGCTCGAGAATAATCTAGCACTGATAACTGGTTTGAGGGCTGGTTAAATAGAGGCTAGAGCAGGTGGAATAGATGAGCGATAATGAGAAATTGGGTGGAGTTAGACAGTTGAATGAAATGAGCAATTAAGCAGTCATCAGCACCAACATCATGATGATAAAGTATTTCATAATATGTGATTATAGTTTTTTTAACATATATAGTATTTTAGACTGTCAGTTGTCTTATTGCATTGAATCATATTGTATACTATGTCTCACTCTGTTATGTGTTTAAGCATGTTGTATTATATTATCTGATTTAATTGTGGTTGGATATATCAAATAACCTTTTTCATTTTAATTCAAATAAATTCATGAAACAAAAACAAAGGAAGAACAAGGTCCTTTCCCAAGGCTGGTAATAGATCCTTTTATCCAGTTTGATCTTCTTTTAGTCTCATGATGTCTTTGTTTTGCCAGGTTTTTAACACCTCCTTGGCTGAGCCGGTTCCACAAGGCTATGAAGACATCTCCAACATTGTGCCTCCATACAGTGCTTATTCACCCAAAGGGCATCCTCAGGTACACTTAAATCCAAATAAAACTATGATAAAAGGTAAACCAGCCAAATCTGTTACCTCTTTATCTTTTGCTCCTCAGGGAGAATTGGTTTACGTCAACTATGGACGAACAGAGGACTTTTTCCAGCTAGAGAGAGAGATGGGTATCAATGCAACAGGAAAGATTGTGATTGTCAGATACGGGAAAATATTCAGAGGCAATAAGGTACTTAAAGGTGTCATGTGAACCTAAATATTGTAACTTTACACTTTTACCCCTCAGAATGTTTTGTCTGTAATGATAACATTTAATTTTGCTTATGGTCCTCATGATATGAACAACATCATTTAGTACTCTCTCTTGACCGTTTCATTTTCTAAGGTGAAGAATGCCATGTTAGCAGGAGCTAAGGGAGTCATCATGTTCTCAGATCCTGCAGATTATTGGGCAGCAGGAGTCCAGGTAACTATGGAGCTTTAATAAACACATTCAGACTAAAATAAGTAAGAAACCACAATTAAATCTCCTGATCTGTTGTTGTTTACCCCCTGGGATATTATGAGTAGGAGAAAAACACAATACAAGACAACTTCTGTTACTTACTATGGCTTTGTACAGCCTTACCCTGATGGTTGGAACCTGCCTGGTGGAGGAGTTCAGAGAGGAAATGTTCTCAACCTAAATGGAGCAGGAGACCCCCTCACACCTGGATACCCGGCTAAAGGTTTGTTAGAAAGCTTCCTGTAACCTGATATCACTTAAGTTTCCTGTTTTTACCACAAATATCTGCCTCAAGCCATGTAGGGTACAAAGCAGACCTTGATCAAAATATTTTTTTTTAACAACAAACAAAATGGTTTGCATGGTGGAAAAGTAAAATTTGGTATTACCCTGAGCAAACCGTCCTCAATGTGTTGGAAAAACCAGGCTGTAGGAAGATGTTTTATTTTTAGTTATTTATTTTTCAGCAGCTGCAGTGGATATGAATTAAAATCAAGCAATCTAGGAAAATAAACAAAGGATTTGAGGCCAGGACAGACCAGTCTATGCAGACAAAATTGCAAAGGAGAAATCTGAAATAAACCCGTTTTTTGTGTTCGACTGGCCCTGGGCGTATATCACATTTCTCAGATTATTATTGTCCAAAAAACTTTTGGAAAAATATTAGCATTTCTTTCATTTTTAAAATAACAAGTTATGTGAAAGGTTTAATAAACACTACCGTTTATAAGTCCCATGCCTGTGTGCTTCCATCCAGATTACACCTACAGACTTAACCTGGAGGAAGGAGTAGGACTTCCCAAGATTCCTGTTCATCCAATCGGCTTTCATGATGCAATCCACCTCCTAAAGTAAATTTCTTTCTGTGTTATATAATGATAAAATGGTTCTAAATAAGTAGAAACTTAACGTCTATACATATCTATCTACATGTCCTGTATTTATTGTAGTCTCTAGTTGCAATATTTAATTTTTTTACTATGCATATATTATGTAACAGAAACATGGGAGGACAGATTCCACCCAACAACTGGAAAGGAGCTCTGAATGTGTCATACAAGACTGGTCCAGGCTTCACAGATGACTTTAAGAGCCAGTAAGTTTTCCTCTAATGTTATTATTCAACTCTCTGATGATACTGAAATGATCGTCCTGCAATAAGACTCACAACCAGTCTTTCTTTTTTAATAAAATTACTTCTCCCATGACCATCTTTCACTACAGTTCAAACTTCACTTTCTGTGCTCTCTTCCCTCCTGCTTTTGTTGCTTCCCATCCAAACCTGTGACCCTCTGGTGGCGAGCAGCCAGACGAAGCACAATGAGGCCTCTTGTGCTTCTTGTCTGTGACACACATTCATTTTCACACATAACCCTGCATGGCAACAGCATAATCTGCAGCAAACACACTTTGAAATCTGAATAACAGCATTCACCCCCACTGTGTTTTATACAAAACAAGCATGCAAGATGCTGCGGTTTTCTGTTGCTTCTCCTCTACCAGCATATCTTTTACGGTAGTTCTCCTCTGCGTTGGTCATTGAACATTTGATTAGCACACATTTTCCTCACAGCAGAGAAATTTCCATTTTGTCTGTTTCTGGTATTTATTTTTTTTCGTGTTTTGGTAATTTTTTATTGCAGGAAGGTGCGAATGAACATCTACAGTAACAACCAGGTTGCCAGGGTCTACAATGTCATTGGAAAGATCAGAGGAGCTCTGGAGCCAGGTACTCTGTAATTTGGAGCCACTTCATGAAACACACCTGTTAACATCCATTGCTAAACAGGGGTGTTATCAGACTAAACTGGATCCTTCCAGACAGGGTTGAAGACAGTGCAGGTTTTGCTTTAGGCTAAAAACCTTTGACTAAAACGGACAAAGCAATTGTTTTTTTGCAGACAGGTATGTTATTCTGGGAGGGCACCGTGATGCCTGGGTGTTTGGAGGAATTGACCCAATGTCTGGCGCAGCAGTGGTCCATGAAACTGTGAGGAGTGCCGGCAAGATGGTAAAGAAAGGTAAATCTTTTAATGAGTGAAATAGAACTAAAGGAGTCACTGATTGTTTATATCAGTGTCTCTTTGTGTTGGGACATGTAGGGTGGAGGCCTAGGAGGACTATTATATTCGCCAGCTGGGATGCAGAGGAGTTTGGGCTGCTGGGATCAACAGAATGGGCTGAGGTGGAATAGATATAAACATTAACATTTATTGGCTTATTAATGCCTAGCTGCACTCACTGAACTTCATCTATCCCTACAGGACAATGCCAGGCTGCTACAGGAGAGAGCTGTGGCTTACATCAACGCAGACTCTGCTATAGAGGGTGATGAACATAAAGGAGTGTGAATCTGTCTTCTCAGTCAGAAATTATTAATTCGGTTGGTTTAATTTTGCGAATGCAAACATGAATGCCTTTCTAAATTCCAGGTATGTACACACTGAGGGTTGACTGCACTCCATCAATGCACACATTAGTGTACAATCTTACCAAACAGGTCAGTGCAGCTTTTTTTGATATACTTATTTCTGATCAGAGGTTCACATAGTATATGCATATTTAATATCTGGTAAAAAAAAAAAAAAAAAACATTAGCAAACATCATCCATGGTAAATTTGAATTCCTGTTGGGCTTTGGTAGAGTTCATCAAATTGGATAATTTTCAAAACGAGTTACAGCTTTTAAGCATATAGTTTAAAGATGTTCAGTATAGCTGAGATAAGGAGGATTCAGAAGCTCAAAGTTAGCCTGATTCGTCATTCAGAATCAGTTTTGGTTTGTTTTTGGGATCAAACCAGCTATGCTGAAGATGCAATCCAGGTTTCATTTAAAGTAAAATTGCATGAGATTTCTTCATTTGTGTAATCAATCAGCACTTCTGGTGGCAACACAGTCCCAGAGGATGATTCCACAGCTGCAATAATGAGACCCTCACCTTTACTCCTTCAGACATACTTCTTCTCAATGTAGCCAAATATCTTATCTCGTGTGGCCATAAAACATCAAAAAGAGTTAAGCCTCTCCTTGTGAGGAGCTTGTAATTTCACTGTAGTGGAAATGAGACACCACCTCCACAGCTGCTCCTCTGAGGTGCAGGGGATGAAGAGGATCCTTGTCCCTTCTGAAACCAGCCACCATCTCCTTAGTCCTTTTCAAATGAATGGAGAGGTTATTGTTTTTGCATCACTGCACCAGGTGTTTCACCTCTTCTCTATATTTGGACTCCTCATTGTATATGCATCCCAATACTGCTTTTTTGTTTGCAAACTTTACTTTATGACAGCTGGAATGTTTTACCAAGCAGTGAAATGTCAGCAGAGTACACAGGTGGCGGCTAAGCACCCAGTACTGTTGTGAACCTGCACTCTTGTGATGGAGGAGGCGATGGTGTTGTAGATTCCTGACAGTCGTAGAACTGTTGGTCAGGAGGTCCAGGACCCAGTTCCTCAGGAGGGGACTCAGTCCAGAGCTTCCATTGATAAGATAACGTGTGTGATGATCTGTTTCTCCTGTAGGAGAATGTTGATGGAGTCCTTAATATGCTCCTAAATTTCCTATCAAAGCACTTCATGCCTACCAATGTGAAGACAATAAGTCTGTAGTCATTGAGGGCAGTCAATGTGGAGGACTTGGGGACAGAGACAATAGTGCTGATCTTTAAACAGGTTGGGACACATGCCAGTAACAGTGAGGTATTGAAGATGTATGCCAATATCTCAGACAAAAGATGTGCAAAATTTCATGGTACCTTCCCCCAGGATGTTGTCTGGGTGAGCAGACGGGGTCGACAGGGTCTTCCTCGTGTCTTCCACGTGTTTGCTGTGGTCACACAGAGGGGCATGTCACTGTGTGGTGATTTGTAAGGTTGTGACAGGATCCTAAAAGTGTGCACGAGAACCTACAGAGTGAATCTGGCAATGGGGGTGCCTTGGGCATTTTGCATTTCTGATGTAGCTTGTGATGCACAAGATGCCCTTCTACATGCGCTCCGGGTCATTGATGGTGAGGTGACCCTTAATTTTCTGGATTGGCTTTGTTTTTTGTTTGTATCTTTTGCCTTGCATTGTCGGCAGTCAGTCCTTTACTCATCTCTCAGAGAGCTGATGCCTCACCGGTCTTCAACACAGTGTCCTTTCAGTAGAAATCTCCCCTCAGCATTCAGCCAGGGTTTTCAGTTTGGATAATAGGTTACTGTCTTGGTTGTGGTGATAGCATCAGCATATTTGGATATGAAGTAAGGAACAGTAGAAGTGTATTTCTCCAGGTCTGCCTCTCCCCCATATGTCATTGTCTTTCCAAAGACCTTGAAATCTGTCCACTAATAACAGTCCTGGAGCAGAGCGACTAGTTGACTGGGCCACACGGTTTTCTTTACAGGCCTGATCCGTCTTATTAGTGGTCCATATGCTGGCTGCAACAGGATTGAGATGTGGTCAGCAACACCAAGATGGGGTCAAGCAAGAGCTGCGTACACACCATAATTGTTAGTGTACATGCCATCAAGTGTTGTCTCCAGGGGGTTTATCTGCATTATTGCTGAAGGTGTCATACAGGTTCCTTGATACTTGATATGAATTAGCAACCAGAAGGGTGTAAACACTGCAGTAAACTCCTATGGCAGATAGTACTGCCAAACTTCCACTGTCATGTGTTCTATTTCTTCAGAGCAGTGCACCAACATTTATTCACATACTTACAAAGGCCTCCTACCTGTTTTGTGTTTTTTTTCTCCACAATCAGTCATTGTGGTCTACACAGAATAACTAAAGACCGTTGGCCTTGAAGACTGAGTCTGATGTGTTGTTGTCAAGTCAGGCTTCCTTTAGGTAAAGAACAGCTTCAGATGTAACGAATCAACTTTGTTTTCCAGTAACAAGACACTAGCCAGAAAGAGTGTCAAAATCAGTGGATTACAAGCTTTTATCTGATCCAACGCACCTACCTACATTCCTATATGTTTTTTTTCTGGGCATTTTTATGCTTGGGCGCTGTTTCTTGTGCCTTTTTTGTCCTCAGGACCCACTGTTTACCATCTTTTCAATTGAGCTGTACTTCAGCCGTGGGTTTAGCACTGAACAATGGCATAAGTCAGAAGAAGCTGTATCTCTTTGCGATTTAACCACCCATCACTTTAAGCCCCTCACTTCCACTTTGGGCCTTTAAATGTCTGTGTTGACGTGAAACCTGGTTAACTGCAGACATGGAGAATTGTTATTTGAGTAATTCCCAGCTCAAAGTAAGCATAAAGCCTTTATATATATATATAGAAATATGGGCTATTCCTGTCTATTTCAATTTGCATTTCGGGGTGCAGCAGTGGTCCTCAAGTTAAGTCTACGACCCATGTATGGAGGCCTTAGTCCTCAGTGCTGTTACACGTTTAGGTCCTGGCCTCTTGACCTTTGCAGCATGCCTTCCCCTCTTTCCTGTCCTGTTTCCTCTCTTTCTACTACTACAAATAAAAACCAGTAGAGCCTGAAAAAACCCTTAAACTATTTGCATTTTTTAAGGGTGACTGTTTGGGCTGCATGGATAAACTCACAATAGAAGTGCATACACCAACAAAGAATAATCCTAAACACATTTCAAAATTCAGCTAGATAGGAAAAGCAGAGGGCTGCATATTGGTGCGATTTATAGAACTGTTGCCTTGCAGCAAGAAGGTCCTGGGCTTCATTCTCAGGTCTTTCTGCATGGAGTTTGTATTTCTCCCAATGTCTGTGTTGGTTCTCTCCAGATACTTTGTCCCACATTCCTAAAACATGACTGTTTGGTCAATTGGTAATTCTAAATTGTCCTTCGGTGAGAGTGTGTGTGTGTGTGTGTGTGTGTGTGTGTGTATGGTTGTATGTTGCACGTCCCACGATGGTCTGCCGACCTGTCCTGTACCATGCCTTTTGCCTGTTGATGCCTGGAGATAGGTGTACTAATGACACTGAAAAAAAGAATAGATAATTAAGTTAACATCCAACCTTTTCAAACTTGATAAACTAGGCTAAATCTCCATGTTCATTCAAGAAAGTCAGAATACTTTTAAAGACAGTCCACCATATCAGCCATGATAAATGGTCAATAACTCAATTTTACCAGGAATTTATTAAAGGCTCCAAAAAGCATGAAATTTAAACACAACACATTAAGTTTATTTTAATCAAACACTAATGGGAAATTATTTTTAATTAGATACAAATCTCATAGAAGTTTTGTGTTTGTTTTTTTACGTTTCTTTGAAGATGCATTTGTTTCTCTGTGTAGATAGCCAGTCCAGAAGAAGGAGAGGAAGAAATGTCTCTGTATGAGAGTTGGCATAAAAGGGACAACTGGACCAATGACCGTGACGCACCTCGGTACGGAGCCTCAATATTTTGTTTGAGAAAATTAGTTAAGAATGTAGAAAACATTTATGCTACCTAGAGAAATACAAAGTTACCCAAAGCTGAAAGTTACTATTTATAGTGAATGGGTCAAAAAATATTGCAGTAAATTTAACATAGTTTGCTGTATAAATACACTCAGTCCTCAACCATGACAAAATATTGTTTTCAATGTGTTTTTAGGAAAAATTTACCTGAAATTATAGAGGATACACATTAACTCTGATGTTACTGAGATGCTTAATGACCACTTTACTAACAGTTGCTTAAACCTAAAGTGCTTCCTCCAAATATTAAAACATGGATTTCTTCCCAAGCATTTATATACATCAAAACTCTATTCTCCAAATAATTTATCAGCGTGGTAGCAGTCCACTGATGTATAAATTTTGACAAGTACTACCACCTGGTGGTTAAATGAAGTACAACACCCTTCACTTGAAAGAGGAAGAGTTGGGCTTCTACTGATTTGTTCTGTATTATGATCAGAATGTTTAAGCTTATTAATGATGTATAGATGTACATGTTTAGGCTGTGGTGAAATCAAACATTAAATCGTAAGATTTGTTTTTATTTTCAATACTATCTGTGTTTTCTTGACTCCATGGTTTAGGTTTTGACATAAATGTTTGACGTACTGGAAAAGCTTGAAGGCAACCTATGTCCAGATTTTCTTCCTTTTCTTTAACCACTTTCATCAAATCCAGAATAATGATAATCTTTTTTTTACTGGTTGACTTTTCCAATGCATGGCTTTTTTAAATCACTTTCACATGCTATTTTAAAGCATTTCTTACCAATCACTGATTTATCAGTTATGCACATAAAAATACCATGCTTCTTGTTCTCTGAGCAACTGAGGTGTAATTTAATAAATGTTTAACTAGCTGCCATTCTATACAGCTATTTGTAGAATTCTGGCTGTTGCAGAAGTACATCTTTTGGGTCTGACTGAGGAAAAAAATGTGATCTAATTATCAAAACTGAGAAAAAAAAATCAACAATTCTGCTAAATCAATCTGATGAAATCTTCTTAGCTACCTATTTCAAAATATATATAATTTTAAAACATAACTTTTCCTCCCTGTTTTAATTAGGATCAGTAAACTGGGGTCAGGCAGTGATTTTGAAGCCTATTTCATCCGGCTTGGGATTGCTGCAGGCAGAGCCAGATACACTAAGAACAAGGTTACAATCCACTTTTAAGATCTCATAAATATTAGCCATGTTTAATAATCTCCTGTCATGTTTTGTGTTTTTGAAGTTTACCAAATATGACCCTGAGGAGGCCTGCTTGTTTTTACTGATTGACTCCTTCTCTTGTTTTTCTATCCTTTCAGGCAAAAGAGCGATACAGTAGCTACCCTGTCTATCATAGTGTGTATGAAACCTTTGAGATAGTGGAGAGGTTTTATGACCCCACCTTCAGGAGGCTTCGAGCCATAGCTCAGGTGAGAGGAGGTCTCATCTTCTTGTTGGCAGATTCCCAGGTGCTTCCTCTTGACCCTACTGAGTACGCTAACTCCCTGAGGAAGTACGCAACGAGCATCGCAGGCATGGCACAGGCAGTCCCAGAACAAATGGAAACTTACAAAGTGTCATTTGGTGAGCTCATGTTCACCTTAATACTTTAATATTGTTTAAGCACTACTGTTAAACTGCATTTTAGCAGCTGCATTTTACTGAAATGTTTTTATTTTCTCTCAGAGCCTCTGTTTTCTGCTGTGGAAAACTTCACTGCTGCAGCCGGAGATTTCCATGAGCACCTGCGAACTCTGAACACTGAGGAGTAAGAATTTGAAATTTTTATACATCTATGGTAAAATATTAAATCCTATGAAGTAACTTGTTTAACCCCATCATTTAAATACATTGAGACAGTTCATTCTCACAATAAGCAGTGGTATTTCTTATGTGGTAGTCCTTTACAGGTGCGAATCATGAACGACCAGCTCATGTACCTAGAGAGAGCCTTCATCGACCCGCTTGGCTTACCAGGCAGACCCTTTTACAGGTTAGACATGGATGTTTATTTTACAGAAGAAATATCATTCCACATTTATGAAGGACAAAGAAACTAAAAGATGTAATGTTTATTTAGATAAGTATTAATTAAAAGTTAAAAGAAGGCATCATAAACTGAAAGAAGTATCTTTAGAGGAATAAATTATTTCTTAAATAGCCCTGACCTGTTGTCTCTCAAGCCTCAGTGACAACAGGTCAGGGATATTTAGGAAATTATTTATTCCTTTAAAGATGACTGTCTGGGTGTCTTACAGGAAGTGATTTGCATACAACAAGAATCTCAATCAGGGAAACTTGGGGGCTAAAAAAAAAATTTAATTAAAATGATGGCAACGTATATTTTTTTAAATTTGTCTCAACAATTATTTGCTTCAACAATTGTCTACGTGGTTATTATGTCCCCCACTAAATGGACAGTGAGCTTCACCAGAAACATAGTCATCCATGGTTCTGACCACATGACTATATCTGACCAGAGTAATTTTTCTATGTCACTGGGGAAAATATGCTATGAGTTCAGTCCTCATTATTCACTTGCCTTGAGTCTTTTTGTAAAAATTAATGCGGCGTTTTCAGAACATAATAATACAAAAAAAAACAGTGGTCATAAAATAAACAACACTAACAACAACATATGTAAAAATAAATAAAAATAAATAAGTAAAACAACAAAAACAAACCAAGCAAAAGATGAAGCGTTCAGCCAGTTTAAAACACTAAATCCCCCAAACTAATTGAATCCAAGAAAATGTATTCTTCTGTGGGAATTTAGGCAGGGAAACAGATATGAAGTAGAATTATTGTAATACTAAACAAAACCAGTGTAAGGAGCAGGTCTAAAAAGAGATTAGGAACAGGGAAAGGTGAATTAAAGATTATATAATGTAACGGTAAAAGAAACCGACATTTCAGCAAAATTAGAATTATGTTCAATGAACATATAGTGAACTGCTTCAATAAAGAAAAAATGCAATAATATCTACTTTTCAGCTCCTGAATGGGGGATTGGGAGATTTCCAAACTCTATGAACAAGAATTTTAGCTATGATCACTAAACTATAAGGCTTTTAGAAAAGGAAGCAAGAGAACCAGGGAAGCTGAGGAATAATCACCTCACATCTAATTGGTTCACTTGCAACATTAGCAAACTTCAGCATCAAATATATTGTTTCCACTTCAGTGACTGAAACTCCAAATATTTACTGAACAATTATGAAATCACATCAAGATTTGTTTGTTTTCAAATTTTTTCTCACTAAAGTTGGTTAGTACTAAAAACACTACTATCACCATGATAACTGTTCTGAGGATGATGAGCTGTGCTGTTTAACCAATCAGATGTTGAGGACTAGGTTAATGATGCAGATTGTAACAATTGTTACACGCAGTTACAGGAGCTGGACATGACTAAGTGGACATGATTTAAGCATCTACAGAATAGTTTTGTGTGGTTAAAGACTCTTAGCTCTTTATAAAAATTCATAGATTTTATTTCTCCTTATTAGCAATAAATAGGACTGACTACCCTCCTGTTTTGGCTGAGCATGTTTTCAGGGAATAGGCTTACACCAATATCTCAGATATCTTCAGCACATTCAGTAACACAATGTTGTTTCTCCCCTCCCCCATAATCTCTACCCTGTTTTTCAGGCATGTGATTTTTGCTCCCAGCAGCCATAACAAATATGCAGGGGAGTCTTTTCCTGGGATATACGATGCACTGTTTGACATTGAGAACTCAGCTGACCCAGAGAAGGCCTGGCGGGAAGTGAAGCGCCAAATCAGCATAGCAGCATTCACAGTCAACGCTGCTGCCATGACTCTGATACAACCTGCATGAAAGCACGAGCTGAGACACTGAAATATAAAGATATTGTTATATCACAATGTGATATTTTTTTCCAAACACAGAGAGGCAGACCAATCCCTGTATCTTATGAGGTCCATTTTCCAGACCTAAAATGATGGATGTGAATGCTTTAAAAAAGCTAAAAAATTATTATTTTGTTGTTGTTATTGAATTGTTTGCTCCAAGAGTCAATAATTTTGTTGACATTGTTATACAGTTGCCAGAGACAAGGCAAAGCAAGGCAAGTTTATTAATATGAAACATTAGCAATTGTATTGCAACTGAACAGTGTTTTAAATGAGTCAAAATCATTTGATATAACAGAAATGTGCATTGCTGTAGCATAAAGGTAATTTAATAATATAATTCAATAACTAGAGTGGGTAAAAAAAATATATTATTTAAGTGATGAAATTATTATAAAACAGAAAAATAAAATGCCCACTAATAATAAATTAATATATAATGCCTAACATAATGAAAGAAAGTTGGTCTATGAGTTTAAGCTAATGGTGTTTAGAAGGCCACTCTAAACATGTTTTACATCTCAATTTAAAGCAACTGAGGGTTTCACAGTTAAAATATTTCTGGGAGTTTGTTCTAAATATGTGGAGCATCAGAACTAAATGTTGCTTCTTGTTTGGTCCTCGGTCTTCAAAGTAGACTAAAAACCCAGACAGCTCTGGGCAGTAGATACACTGACAGCAAATCTGTAATCTATTTTGGCGCTAAGTCATTCAGTGATTTAGAGACTAGAAGTATTTTAAAGTTTATTCTTTGAGGTACCAGTATTAGGATTTTAGCATTGGGGTGATGATCTTCACTTTTTTAGTTTTAGTTAGGATGCGGACAGCAGCATTCTGAATCAACTGCAGCTGTCTTATCGTTTTTTTGCAAGCAAAACGGTTTTATTTCCTCAAACAAGACACTATTAGAGTAATCATTTCTACTAAAGATGAAAGCACAAATTTGTATTTTCGAGATCCTGCTGACACAGTTGTCCTTTAATGCTAAATATGGTCTTTAGGTCGTAGAATACTCATTTTGTTACTGCCTTTATGTTCCTCTGAAAGTTCAGGTCTAAGTCCATCACTACACCCAGATTTGAAGCCTGACTGGTGGTTTCCTGCTTTGCTAACTGAAGCTGTTTCTTAAGTTTTCAACACTCTTCTTCTGGTCCAAAGACTTATCAGAAAAGCTTGGCACATGTTTTGCTTTCTTCTATGCTCGAAGGGGTTAATCGAGATCTGGTGATACTATAACAAACAGCTGTGTGTCGTTTGCATAGTTATAGTAACTTATGTTGTTGTTTATTATTATCTGAGGTAAGGGTAACATGTAGATATTGAACCGGGGGTCCATAAAATGGACCCTTAGGAGAAGCCACATGTGATTTTTTGGTCTCTGATGTAAACTTACCATCTGACACAAATAAGTTTCTGTCCTTCATGTAGGATAAACCAGTCCAGTGCTGCATCAGAAAGGCCTGCCCAGTTTTCCAGGTGCTTTAATAAAATGGATCAACCAGCAGTGTTGTGCCTGACATATTAAACACAAAGCTGTGCAAAATGATGAGAGAATTAACAACATATTTATGTAGAAGTTTTATGGGATTGTGCTTTGGAGTGATACAGTTAAACAACAGCAATATTCCCAACAGACTGTGAACATTTTTGATTTGACTATTCCATATGGAATCCAGTTTCTAGCATTGGCGGAGTAGCAGCTGAGGCTGTGGATCCAATGCCTAACACAGGAGGGAGCCAAAGGAAAAACCTTGGCCGTGAAACAAACCTTCATATCAATATGTCTAAAAAAGTATGCAAATATGGTTGGTTCCGGTCAGGGGCCAACAGGACCCGTTGCCCCCATAGAACAGGTCCTGGCCCCTGGTATGGCCCCTGTACGAAAAACATTTCAGAAATTCAAATTGAAGTCATTCTACAAATTAATAAATTTTCTTCTTTTTTTTTTCATTTTCCCTTAATTTGAGCAGATAGGCAAGACCATTTGCAAACCAAATAAGATGATATGTTTCAAATAGAAAAAAATATTCTAATGTGTTATTTTCAGTGCGTTAAATTTATATATCTTTGTATAGATATATTTTTTGTGTAGAGCAGAAATATTTATTACTTTTGCTGATAATCTTTTTAAACAAATCTTTACTTTTTTAGATCAGCTGTTGCAGTGTAATACTAAAAAAAAAATTATGATGGCATGCGCTGACAGGGGAGATTGTAAATGATTTGTCCCTTGGCCCAATTTGATATTCCTTTGCATCTACAATCCTCTTTAGAAGTTATTTAGTAATTACAGTCTGCTTTAACCTCCAGCCCTATTAATAAAACGTCCCAGTTTTCATCTGTTAGTTTGGGGTCTTCCACCTTGGCTCTGTGGCTCACGTAATATACTGAACGATGCACATGTATCCTACTTTTTGGTGTGTGGCCATGTTTTTGTCATCTGGTGAGGACAATTTCCCATGAATATGCTACATTCTGGGGACTTATAGGTACTTGTTGGGTCCCCCACTGGTCCCCATGAGAAAAAGTTATATTTCTTTGTGGTGGGGGTTATGGAAGTCATGGTAAGTCCCCACAAGGATAGTATGACACAAGATGACAAGATGAGTGTGTGTCATGAATTTCATCACGAACAGCCTCTCTATGTAAATGTTTATTACAAAATAAACATGAAAAGCAGGAGGCAGACTTTAACAAGCAACAAAGAAATACATTGATGCCTCCATGCAAACCATTGCAGCTGGTTTCATAAAAGCGGAGCTCTTAAAAAAGGGTTTTTGCATAGATAGAGAGGTTTACATGCTACTAATCTATTGCAGCACTCTCTACATGGCCTCACTTTCAACCAATTTTAAATAAAAGATAAATAAAGAACCAAAGTTAATATAACTCAGTAAACAAATGAAATTTAATCTATCATGTTATGGTTTGTAAAACCGGGGAAATATTTAGAAAAATTGAAAAACACTGAGAGGGCATATCTCCTCCAAGCAACTTATTTCCTCCAACATATTGTAACTTCCACCTTAAGTTAATACCTGTATTCACAGCTTTCAAAAATGTCCTTGATCTAGATGAGGATGCACATCATCAACAAAATTTCATAATTTGTTGGCAGTAACGACACGCACCTTCTATGAAAATTTCAGCAAAGTCCATTCACAACTATTTTTGTTATTTTGAAATGAGACAAACACTAGACAAACCAACGCAGACAAAAACTTAACATCTTTAGTGGAGCTAATTATAATTTATTTTCATATAAAAAACAGCAGTGTTTTAAATTTTGAAAGAAAAGAAGCATTTAACTTGACTAAATTTGTCCTACCTTGTGATTTTCCTAACAAGGGGAATACATATCTAAAAAGGAAAAAACATTATATTTCTTTGTTGTTAAAATAACTCTATACAATAAATCTGTTGGATAGGTTATCAAATTCTGCTTAGACTTAAAATTTAATTGAATCTTACTTATGCAATAAAGACATTCAAAACTACAAAGTTGTAAAATATGTGTTACATAGTTTTTGAATTACCGTAGCGCTGCATTCCAGACGTTTGTGGGGGTTTCCCTAGGAGTTAAACAGGACTTTTTGTTTTTATACAGTGATGGCTTTTTGACTTTGAAAAACTAGAGTAAAAATGAACAGTAAGTAACATGACCAATTGAAATCCAAAGCAGTATTTGAAGTTAGTGTGTTTTGTGGTACTATAACACATTTATGCTGCTGTTAATTTAGCATGTAAATCAACAGAGATTGAAAAAAAAAAATAGGACTGATAACAGGTTGAATCACCTTAGAGGACAAAAAAAAAAATAGGAATTTTAAGACACTCAGACCAAAACAGCTCAAATTATACAAACCAAATATTCAAAATGATTTGTAAAATAAATAAAAATAAATTGCATACATACCATCTAAAGTTCATATTTTCACATGTAAGTAGGAATCTTCTTTGTCATCATGTAGAAGGCAGGTAAGATGTTTAAAGTTTTATTTACAAAAATAATTGGGTTAGAATCAGCTTAAGGAATGTAGCTTCCACTAGTGTCTGGAGAAAGAATAGAATAATTAAAGAAGCTGATTTAAGAATTGTACAGTCAATTAATCTTGTTAACTGGTTTACCAGGCAGGGGTTACTAGTAGGCCCTGAGGGTGGAAAAGTCATTATTGGGCTACAGATCTTCTTGGTTGGGAGTGAGTCTTAGGTTTTTCGTTTTGTTTCGTTGTGCTCCGGAACCTCTGGAACGTGCAGTTCTCCTCTAAACTAGAAGGCAGTCATACGATACAATCATATAGAATGTCCTACTTTGACATTCAAAAGTTAGTATATTAACCAAAAAATCGACAACAAATATACATCAACATATTCTTTACAACAATAAACCCGGATGGCTTATACAATATTCCTGCCTTTAAGATTTAGATTTTAGTTTTTATACAGGAGGGTTTGTGCCTGCAGTCCTCTACTATTTCTATGTAATTAAAGATAAAGATCAACTGCTCAACCCATTTCATGGATCCTTGTTCATTCTGCAACTATATCTGACATGAGCCTCAGCACTGATCACTGTGAACGTTTTTTTTATTTTATTAAGAATAGAAATAGTTAAAGTTTAACTCCAATAGAAACTTGTCCCTTTGGTGCATCGCTGTTATTATGTGTTCACTTCTGTGGTTAAAGAGCAGGAAAGGGACGAAGAGGCGTCGGGTTGCAGACAGAGAGTTTGGTTTGATTAACAACTTTTACTTTGAACCCATAAACCAATAACAGTAATAGTCTAAAAATTAAAACACAGTTTTGTTTTTTTTACTAAACATACACATGTTTACCTCTAATACAAATATTTAATGTGAAGTTGGCAGGTTAACATGAAAGAGACCAAAATAGAATATAAATTATTAATATTATCAATGTTAAAATCCACTAAATATGAATAAGTAAAAAAAGGTGTTACATTTGTTTGTTGCAATTGCCATTAAGGTCATATGCTTTTATTTTGGTAACTCTCATGAATGGAACTATGGTAAAGGAATAAGAGTAGCCATGAAAGGAATAACAGTGGTACATAAATGGGGTTAACAGCAAAACAGAAAAAGGACACAAAGTAATATTTATATAGTAACATTTTAGCTGTAGTTGAAACAAGCATAGTAACCAGGGTTTTAGCATTTAAATGTAAATTCCTTATTGT